>NW_028136627.1:0-41250 GCF_965140915.1 Aythya marila | reverse complement strand
GACAAAAGAACAAAAAACAAAAGTGGAACAGAGTTTTAAAAGATGGCCTAATTTGATGCTACTGTTCAATACACACCAACGAGTAAATTTAAATTAAAGCACCGCTACCCATACTGTATACACCATTTCACTGAAATTACACATTGATAGCTACATTATCTACACTAAGTGCGGAGAGGCACTGGACATCATGCTTCAACAAAATGTCAGAACTGGTATCAATAAGGTTTTACAGCTATCAGTGACTCACTTAGCTCTATTCTACCTGCAGTTCCTATTAAGATAATACCTGGTAAAACTGATTTAAAATACAAGAAAGAGATTAAAATACAAGGGTACATCAACACACTTCCTACATGTATATCTACCAGAAATTTAGTCTCCAAAACCTCAGCACAATAACACAACCCACAGGTTTCTGAATAGATGAAGAGCTGCCCAGTTATCAGTCACACTGCGGTAGCAATACTAGCTGTTCAATGTTTTCTTCGTTTTTAATCACGAACTTGTTGACCATAAGGGAAACCTTCTGTGATGTAAGTGTTATTAATATTTATATTAAGTCATGTTTATTCCTCTCCAAACCGTCCTTTGTTCATTAAATAAAATTATTGTAACCATGGCCTTAATGCCAATGGATATTTGCCTAATGGGAACAGTCGACCATAAAAGAGAAGCAACCTTTACTTGTCCTGGTCAAAAAAATAGTGTTTGATCTCTTTAAAATATATAAGAATGCAGGAGGTATTTGTACAGATGCTACCCAATTGCAGTGGTCCCATGATGGTTCTGTTGGTCCCCTTTCAAGAAGGCAAAGCTTGGTGGCCAAGTCATGAAGTCTTTCTGCAGGCTAAACTCAAGTACATTACATTATAGCAAGATGGACTAGGTAACTGACAACCTATCTTTTGCCTACCCAGATCTGCAATTTTCTTTCATCAGAAGTCTGAGTGAGTCAATTACACATGATCAGGTCGTAAGAAAGAACTGCAAGATTTGGCAAAGGTAATACCAGGAAAAATGACAAAAATGAGGGGCAATTGCCCAAGACAGTCAATCTAGAAGATTGTTCAGGTTATTATAACGTTGGTCTGTAATGAACTGCGGCATTTAAGGACATCTTGAAATTCCTTTTTGCTTCTTGCATTTTGTGCTTTGTTTATAATTCATCACTAAACATAACACAGAAACATTTCATTGATCCTAAATGCTATGAGAAAACTGGTTTTGTTCTAAGGTACAGATCACCTTTAAAGGCCTATCCCCCTATCTTATATGGTCATATAGAAAATATTATAAGAAAATATGAGTGTCTGTAAATTACAGATACTAGGCAATTTAGTTCAGTCTAAACTGTAGTTTCCAGAGAACAAGTACAACCCCCTAAAACCTATATTAATAACTACATCAGTATTGAGCATATCATATTTATATTAATATATGTGCGGTGTTTTCTCATGCATTCTACAAGCTACAGCTCACACTGGACCATGGGGAATGGGATATATTTAAGAAGGCCACAGGACATGTTGGATGGAAGCGTATGAATTCTTTTTAAGAAGGAAGGACAACACGTAACACACAAGTACTCACAAGACGGTAGAAAACAGCAAAATGGACATGCGATAATCTACAATACTGACAGCAAACTCAATTTGTAAACACAGTTTGCATACAGTCTTTGAAAAACTGTAGAAAAGAAATAGAAAAGAACGATACAAAAATCCCTGCCAACTCTTCTGTTTATGTACAAAGCACTGTACAGGTACTAGACAACCCAGGTTGTGTGATGCTGCCTATGGCACTTTCCCTTCGTGTAAAGGTGTATGCCACAGAGCATCATTAAAAACAATTGCGGGGCTCCTGAATTTTGAAAAATCAAACTAGAAGGATTCGACACTCCAGCATCAATCAGCATTGGCTCTGCAGCAGAACACAGACATAAAAGGGGATCAAAGGTTGGTTGAGAAATGTCACGGGTCTTTCTGCCTTTCCAAATCCTGCCTTAGTTTAGTTATTTCCATCCTGGCTCAGCAGAGACCCATTCGGTGGCTCAGTAATATGCTCTAGGTTGTTTTCAAAAAAACACCTAGCTGCAAAAGCACAACCACCTTATCCATGAGGATTTGTATCAGCTTGGTAGTGTGAAGCCACCAGGATTCCCCCAAACATGGAAGAAGTCTCTGGGGATGTTGCCATGGCAACACTGTAATGGTCCCTATAGCAACGTGGCCTTGTGTTGCCATGGCAACCATGGTTTTCTGCTGCCATGGCAACCGTGGGGTTGTGCTGCCATGGCAACCCTGGGGTTCTGTTTCCATGGCAACCATGGGGATGTTTTGCCATTGTAACCATGTCTTTGTGTTGCCATGGTAACCATGGTTTTCTGTTGCCATGGCAGCCATGGGGGTGTGTTGCCATGGTAACCATAGGGTTGTGTTGTCATGGGAACCATGGTTTTGCGTTGCCATGGCAACCATGTGGTTGCGTTGCCATGGCAACCACGGTTTTCTGTTGCCATAGCAACCATGGGGTTGTGTTGCCACGGCAACCAGTCAGTTGTGTTGCCAAGGTAACCATGGTTTCTGTTGCCATGGCAGCCATGGGGTGCCATGGCAACATCAGGTAGGTTTAGGGGGACTTTTGGGGTGGATCTATGGCTTTTGGGTTTTTCTTTCTTTTTTGGGGTTGATCCTGGTTTTTTGGGGGTGTTTTTTTGACGTGTTTTGTGGTCTCCGTTGGGTTTCGTTGGGTTTTCCATGGTCATCATGGTGGAAAATTGTAAATTGTGGGTTTTGGAGAACATCAGGTAGGTTTAGGGGGACTTTTGTTGTAAATCTATAGTTTTGTGGGTTTTCTTTCGTTTTTAGGGGTTATCCCGTTCATGTTTGGGGTGTTTTTGACTTGTTTTGGGGTCTCCATTGGGTTTCATTGCGTTCTCGTTGGTCGTTAAGGTAAATGGGAGTGGATTGTGGGTTTTGGAGAAGATCAGGTGAGTTTAGGGTGGTTTTGGGGGGAAACTCATAGCTTTTGGGGTTTTTCTTCCGATCCAGTTCTTTTTTGGGGTGTTTTTGACGTGTTTTTGGGTCTCCGTTGGGTTTCGTTGGGTTCCTAATGGTTTTCATGGTGGTTGGGAGTGGATTGTACATTTAGGAGAACATCAGGTAGGTTTAAGTTTTTTTGGGGGGTTAAATCACGTATTTTCGTCTGATCCGGTTCGCTTTTGGGGTGTTTTTGAGGTGTTTTGGCGTTTCCGTTGCGTTTCGTTGAGTTCCTAATGGGTTTTATGGTGGTTGGGAGTGGACTTTGGGATGTGGAGAACATCAGGTAGGTATAGGCTGGTTTGGGGATTGGATCCTTTTTTGTTTTTGGATTTTCTTCCAGGTTTGGGGTGATCTCGTTCTTGTTTGGGGTGTTTTTGACGTGTATTGGGGTCTCCCTTGTGTTTCGTTAGGTTGTCCGTGGTCATTATTGTGGAAAAGTGTAAATTGTGGGTTTTGGAGAAGATCAGGTAAGTTTAGGGTGGTTTTGGGGTGGATCTATTGTTTTGGGGGTTTTCTTTCTTTTTGGGGGTTTATCCCGTTCTTGTTTTGGTGTTTTTGACGTGTTTTGGGGTATCTGTTTTCTTTCGTTGGGTTCTTGTTGGTCATCATTTTGAAAAAGTGTAAATTGTGGGTTTTGGAGAACATCAGGTAGGTTTAGGGGGACTTTTGGGGTGGATTCATGGTATTTGTTTTTTTTTCTGTTTTTTTGGGGGGGTGATCCTGTTCTTTTTTGGGGTGTTTTTGACGTGTTTTATGTTCTCCGTTGGGTTTCGTTGGGTTTTCTGTGGTCATCATATTGGAAAATGTAAATTGTGGGTTTTGGAGAAAATCAGGTTAGTTTAAGATTTTTTGGGTGGTGAATCTATGGTTTTGGGGGAATTCTTCTTTTTTTTTTTAGCGTTTTCTTCTGTTTTTGAGGTGGTCTTGTTCTTTTTGGGGGTGTTTTTGACATGTTTTGGAGTTTCCGTTAGTTTTTGTTGGGTTCCTGTTGTTCATCATGGTGAAAATGAGTAAATTGTGGGTTTTGGAGAACATCAGGTAGGTTTATAGGGAATTTTGGGGTGGATCATTGGCTTTTATGGTTTTCTTTCGGTTTTGGGGGTGATCCCGCTTTTTTTTGTGGTGTTTTAGACGTGTTTTGGGGTTTCCGTTGCGTTTCGTTGATTTCCTAATGTGTTTTAAGTTTGTTGGGAGTGGACTTTGGGATTTGGAGAACATCAGGTAGGTTTAGGGTGGTTTTGGGATTGTATCCGTGCTTTTTGGGGCATTTTCTTCCAGTTTTGGGGGTGATCCCGTTCTTGTTTGGGGTGTTTTTGACGTGTTTTGTGGTTTCCTTTGTGTTTCGTTGGGTTTTCCATGGTCTTCATGTTGGAAAAGTGTAAATTGTGGGTTTTGGAGAACATCAGGTAGGTTTGGGGTGGTTTTGGCGTGGATCTATGGTTTTGGGGCATTTTCTTCCAGTTTTGGGGGTGATCCTGTTCTTGTTTGGGGTGTTTTTGACGGTTTTTGGGTCTCCGTTTTGTTTCGTTCTCTTTCCGTGGTCATTATTGTGGAAAATGTTAAATTGTGGGTTTTGGAGAACATCGGGTAGGTTTAGGGTGGTTTTGCGGTGGATCTATGGTTTTTGCCGTTTTCTTTCTTTTTTGGGGGTTATCCCGTTCTTTTTGTTTTTTTTTTTTGACGTGTTTTGGGGTTTCCGTTGGGTTTCGTTGAGTTCCTAATGTGTTTTAAGTTTGTTGGGAATGGACTTTGGGATTTGGAGAACATCAGGTAGGTTTAGTGTGTTTTTGGGGTGGATCTATGGTTTTGTGGGATTTTCTTCTAGTTTTGGGGTGATGCAGTTCTTTTTTGGGGTGTTTTTGACGTGTTTTGGAGTCTCCGTTTGGTTTTGTTGGGTTTTCAGTGGTCATTATGGTGGAAAAGTGTAAATTTTCGTTTTTGGAGAACATTAGGTAGGTTTAGGGTGGTTTTGGGTTGGATCTATAGTTTTGCGGGTTTTTCTTCCAGTTTTTGAGGTGATCCCGTTATTTTGTTGCTTTTTTGACGTGTTTTGGGGTCTCCGTTGGGTTTTACTTTGGTTCTTGTTGGTCATCATGGTGGAAAAGGGTAAATTGTGGGTTTTTGAGAACATCAGGAAGGTTTAGGGGGAGTTTTGCTGTGGATGTATGGTTTTTTCGGGATTTTCTTCCAGTTTTGGGGTTGATTCCGTTCTTGTTTGGGGTGTTTTTGATGTGTTTTGGGGTCTCCGTTGGGTTTCCTTGGGTTCGTCTTGGTCGTTAAGGTAAATGGGATTGGATTTAGGGTTTTGGAGAAGATCAGGTGAGTTTAGGGTGGTTTTGGAGGGAAATCCATAGTTTTTGGTGTTTTTTCTTCTGATCCAGTTCTTTTTTGGGGTGTTTCTGAAGTGTTTTGGGGTTTCCGTTGGGTTTCGTTGAGTTCCTACTGGGTTTTATGGTGGTTGGGAGTGGACTTTGGGATGTGGAGAACATCAGGTAGGTATAGGCTGGTTTGGGGATTGGATCCTTTTTTGTTTTTGGATTTTCTTCCAGGTTTGGGGTGATCCCGTTCTTGTTTGGGATGTTTTTGACGTGTATTGGGGTCTCCCTTGTGTTTCGTTGGGTTGTCCGTGGTCATTATTGTGGAAAAGTGTAAATTGTGGGTTTTGGAGAAGATCAGGTAAGTTTAGGGTGGTTTTGGGGTGGATCTATTGTTTTGGGGGTTTTCTTTCTTTTTGGGGGTTTATCCCGTTCTTGTTTTGGTGTTTTTGACGTGTTTTGGGGTATCTGTTTTCTTTCGTTGGGTTCTTGTTGGTCATCATTTTGAAAAAGTGTAAATTGTGGGTTTTGGAGAACATCAGGTAGGTTTAGGGGGACTTTTGGGGTGGATTCATGGTATTTGTTTTCTTTTCTGTTTTTTTTGGGGGGTGATCCTGTTCATTTTTGTTGTGTTTTTGACGTGTTTTGGGGTTTCGGTTGCTTTTTTTTGGCTTCTTGTTGTTCATCATGTTGGAAAAAAGTAAATTGTGGGTCTTGGATAACATCAGGTAGGTTTAGGGTGGTTTTGGGGTGGATCTATGTTTTTGGGGGATTTTCTTCCAGTTTTGGGTGTGATTCCGTTCTTGTTTGGAGTGTTTTTGACGTGTTTTGGGGTTCTCGGTTGGGTTTCGTTCGGTTTTCCATTGCCATCACGGTGGAAAATGTAAATTGTGGGTTTTGGAGAAAATCAGGTTAGTTTAAGATTTTTTGGGTGGTGAATCTATGGTTTTGGGGGAATTCTTCTTTTTTTTTTTAGCGTTTTCTTCTGTTTTTGAGGTGGTCTTGTTCTTTTTGGGGGTGTTTTTGACATGTTTTGGAGTTTCCGTTAGTTTTTGTTGGGTTCCTGTTGTTCATCATGGTGAAAATGAGTAAATTGTGGGTTTTGGAGAACATCAGGTAGGTTTATAGGGAATTTTGGGGTGGATCATTGGCTTTTATGGTTTTCTTTCGGTTTTGGGGGTGATCCCGCTTTTTTTTGTGGTGTTTTAGACGTGTTTTGGGGTTTCCGTTGCGTTTCGTTGATTTCCTAATGTGTTTTAAGTTTGTTGGGAGTGGACTTTGGGATTTGGAGAACATCAGGTAGGTTTAGGGTGGTTTTGGGATTGTATCCGTGCTTTTTGGGGATTTTCTTCCAGTTTTGGGGGTGATCCCGTTCTTGTTTGGGGTGTTTTTGACGTGTTTTGTGGTTTCCTTTGTGTTTCGTTCGGTTTTCCATGGTCTTCATGGTGGAAAAGTGTAAATTGTGGGTTTTGGAGAACATCAGGTAGGTTTGGGGTGGTTTTGGCGTGGATCTATGGTTTTGGGGCATTTTCTTCCAGTTTTGGGGGTGATCCTGTTCTTGTTTGGGGTGTTTTTGACGGTTTTTGGGTCTCCGTTTTGTTTCGTTCTCTTTCCGTGGTCATTATTGTGGAAAATGTTAAATTGTGGGTTTTGGAGAACATCGGGTAGGTTTAGGGTGGTTTTGCGGTGGATCTATGGTTTTTGCCGTTTTCTTTCTTTTTTGGGGGTTATCCCGTTCTTTTTGTTTTTTTTTTTTGACGTGTTTTGGGGTTTCCGTTGGGTTTCGTTGAGTTCCTAATGTGTTTTAAGTTTGTTGGGAATGGACTTTGGGATTTGGAGAACATCAGGTAGGTTTAGTGTGTTTTTGGGGTGGATCTATGGTTTTGTGGGATTTTCTTCTAGTTTTGGGGTGATGCAGTTCTTTTTTGGGGTGTTTTTGACGTGTTTTGGAGTCTCCGTTTGGTTTTGTTGGGTTTTCAGTGGTCATTATGGTGGAAAAGTGTAAATTTTCGTTTTTGGAGAACATTAGGTAGGTTTAGGGTGGTTTTGGGTTGGATCTATAGTTTTGCGGGTTTTTCTTCCAGTTTTTGAGGTGATCCCGTTATTTTGTTGCTTTTTTGACGTGTTTTGGGGTCTCCGTTGGGTTTTACTTTGGTTCTTGTTGGTCATCATGGTGGAAAAGGGTAAATTGTGGGTTTTTGAGAACATCAGGAAGGTTTAGGGGGAGTTTTGCTGTGGATGTATGGTTTTTTCGGGATTTTCTTCCAGTTTTGGGGTTGATTCCGTTCTTGTTTGGGGTGTTTTTGATGTGTTTTGGGGTCTCCGTTGGGTTTCCTTGGGTTCGTCTTGGTCGTTAAGGTAAATGGGATTGGATTTAGGGTTTTGGAGAAGATCAGGTGAGTTTAGGGTGGTTTTGGAGGGAAATCCATAGTTTTTGGTGTTTTTTCTTCTGATCCAGTTCTTTTTTGGGGTGTTTCTGAAGTGTTTTGGGGTTTCCGTTGGGTTTCGTTGAGTTCCTACTGGGTTTTATGGTGGTTGGGAGTGGACTTTGGGATGTGGAGAACATCAGGTAGGTATAGGCTGGTTTGGGGATTGGATCCTTTTTTGTTTTTGGATTTTCTTCCAGGTTTGGGGTGATCCCGTTCTTGTTTGGGATGTTTTTGACGTGTATTGGGGTCTCCCTTGTGTTTCGTTGGGTTGTCCGTGGTCATTATTGTGGAAAAGTGTAAATTGTGGGTTTTGGAGAAGATCAGGTAAGTTTAGGGTGGTTTTGGGGTGGATCTATTGTTTTGGGGGTTTTCTTTCTTTTTGGGGGTTTATCCCGTTCTTGTTTTGGTGTTTTTGACGTGTTTTGGGGTATCTGTTTTCTTTCGTTGGGTTCTTGTTGGTCATCATTTTGAAAAAGTGTAAATTGTGGGTTTTGGAGAACATCAGGTAGGTTTAGGGGGACTTTTGGGGTGGATTCATGGTATTTGTTTTCTTTTCTGTTTTTTTTGGGGGGTGATCCTGTTCATTTTTGTTGTGTTTTTGACGTGTTTTGGGGTTTCGGTTGCTTTTTTTTGGCTTCTTGTTGTTCATCATGTTGGAAAAAAGTAAATTGTGGGTCTTGGATAACATCAGGTAGGTTTAGGGTGGTTTTGGGGTGGATCTATGTTTTTGGGGGATTTTCTTCCAGTTTTGGGTGTGATTCCGTTCTTGTTTGGAGTGTTTTTGACGTGTTTTGGGGTTCTCGGTTGGGTTTCGTTCGGTTTTCCATTGCCATCACGGTGGAAAATGTAAATTGTGGGTTTTGGAGAAAATCAGGTTAGTTTAAGATTTTTTGGGTGGTGAATCTATGGTTTTGGGGGAATTCTTCTTTTTTTTTTTAGCGTTTTCTTCTGTTTTTGAGGTGGTCTTGTTCTTTTTGGGGGTGTTTTTGACATGTTTTGGAGTTTCCGTTAGTTTTTGTTGGGTTCCTGTTGTTCATCATGGTGAAAATGAGTAAATTGTGGGTTTTGGAGAACATCAGGTAGGTTTATAGGGAATTTTGGGGTGGATCATTGGCTTTTATGGTTTTCTTTCGGTTTTGGGGGTGATCCCGCTTTTTTTTGTGGTGTTTTAGACGTGTTTTGGGGTTTCCGTTGCGTTTCGTTGATTTCCTAATGTGTTTTAAGTTTGTTGGGATTGGACTTTGGGATTTGGAGAACATCAGGTAGGTTTAGGGTGGTTTTGGGATTGTATCCGTGCTTTTTGGGGATTTTCTTCCAGTTTTGGGGGTGATCCCGTTCTTGTTTGGGGTGTTTTTGACGTGTTTTGTGGTTTCCTTTGTGTTTCGTTCGGTTTTCCATGGTCTTCATGGTGGAAAAGTGTAAATTGTGGGTTTTGGAGAACATCAGGTAGGTTTGGGGTGGTTTTGGCGTGGATCTATGGTTTTGGGGCATTTTCTTCCAGTTTTGGGGGTGATCCCGTTCTTGTTTGGGGTGTTTTTGACGGTTTTTGGGTCTCCGTTTTGTTTCGTTCTCTTTCCGTGGTCATTATTGTGGAAAATGTTAAATTGTGGGTTTTGGAGAACATCGGGTAGGTTTAGGGTGGTTTTGCGGTGGATCTATGGTTTTTGCCGTTTTCTTTCTTTTTTGGGGGTTATCCCGTTCTTTTTGTTTTTTTTTTTTTGACGTGTTTTGGGGTTTCCGTTGCGTTTCGTTGATTTCCTAATGTGTTTTAAGTTTGTTGGGAATGGACTTTGGGATTTGGAGAACATCAGGTAGGTTTACTGTGTTTTTGGGGTGGATCTATGGTTTTGTGGGATTTTCTTCTAGTTTTGGGGTGATGCAGTTCTTTTTTGGGGTGTTTTTGACGTGTTTTGGAGTCTCCGTTTGGTTTCGTTGGGTTTTCAGTGGTCATTATGGTGGAAAAGTGTAAATTTTCGTTTTTGGAGAACATTAGGTAGGTTTAGGGTGGTTTTGGGTTGGATCTATAGTTTTGCGGGTTTTTCTTCCAGTTTTTGAGGTGATCCCGTTATTTTGTTGCTTTTTTGACGTGTTTTGGGGTCTCCGTTGGGTTTTACTTTGGTTCTTGTTGGTCATCATGGTGGAAAAGGGTAAATTGTGGGTTTTTGAGAACATCAGGAAGGTTTAGGGGGAGTTTTGCTGTGGATGTATGGTTTTTTCGGGATTTTCTTCCAGTTTTGGGGTTGATTCCGTTCTTGTTTGGGGTGTTTTTGATGTGTTTTGGGGTCTCCGTTGGGTTTCCTTGGGTTCGTCTTGGTCGTTAAGGTAAATGGGATTGGATTTAGGGTTTTGGAGAAGATCAGGTGAGTTTAGGGTGGTTTTGGGGGGAAATCCATAGTTTTTGGTGTTTTTTCTTCTGATCCAGTTCTTTTTTGGGGTGTTTTTGAAGTGTTTTGGGGTTTCCGCTGGGTTTCGTTGAGTTCCTACTGGGTTTTATGGTGGTTGGGAGTGGACTTTGGGATGTGGAGAACATCAGGTAGGTATAGGCTGGTTTGGGGATTGGATCCTTTTTTGTTTTTGGATTTTCTTCCAGTTTTGGGGTGATCCCGTTCTTGTTTGGGATGTTTTTGACGTGTATTGGGGTCTCCCTTGTGTTTCGTTGGGTTGTCCGTGGTCATTATTGTGGAAAAGTGTAAATTGTGGGTTTTGGAGAAGATCAGGTAAGTTTAGGGTGGTTTTGGGGTGGATCTATTGTTTTGGGGGTTTTCTTTCTTTTTGAGGGTTTATCCCGTTCTTGTTTTGGTGTTTTTGACGTGTTTTGGGGTATCTGTTTTCTTTCGTTGGGTTCTTGTTGGTCATCATTTTGAAAAAGTGTAAATTGTGGGTTTTGGAGAACATCAGGTAGGTTTAGGGGGACTTTTGGGGTGGATTCATGGTATTTGTTTTTTTTTCTGTTTTATTTTGGGGGGTGATCCTGTTCATTTTTGTTGTGTTTTTGACGTGTTTTGGGGTTTCGGTTGCTTTTTTTGGCTTCTTGTTGTTCATCATGTTGGAAAAAAGTAAATTGTGGGTCTTGGATAACATCAGGTAGGTTTAGGGTGGTTTTGGGGTGGATCTATGTTTTTGGGGGATTTTCTTCCAGTTTTGGGTGTGATTCCGTTCTTGTTTGGAGTGTTTTTGACGTGTTTTGGGGTTCTCGGTTGGGTTTCGTTCGGTTTTCCATTGCCATCACGGTGGAAAATGTAAATTGTGGGTTTTGGAGAAAATCAGGTTAGTTTAAGATTTTTTGGGTGGTGAATCTATGGTTTTGGGGGAATTCTTCTTTTTTTTTTTAGCGTTTTCTTCTGTTTTTGAGGTGGTCTTGTTCTTTTTGGGGGTGTTTTTGACATGTTTTGGAGTTTCCGTTAGTTTTTGTTGGGTTCCTGTTGTTCATCATGGTGAAAATGAGTAAATTGTGGGTTTTGGAGAACATCAGGTAGGTTTATAGGGAATTTTGGGGTGGATCATTGGCTTTTATGGTTTTCTTTCGGTTTTGGGGGTGATCCCGCTTTTTTTTGTGGTGTTTTAGACGTGTTTTGGGGTTTCCGTTGCGTTTCGTTGATTTCCTAATGTGTTTTAAGTTTGTTGGGAGTGGACTTTGGGATTTAGAGAACATCAGGTAGGTTTAGTGTGTTTTTGGGGTGGATCTATGGTTTTGGGGTTTTCTTTCTTTTTTAGGGGTTATCCCATTCTTGTTTGGGGTGTTTTTGACTTGTTTTGGGGTCTCCGTTGGGTTTTAGTTGGATTCTCGTTGGTCGTTAAGGTAAATGGGAGTGGATTGTGGGTTTTGGAGAAGATCAGGTGAGTTTAAGGTGTTTTTTGGTGGAAATTCATAGTTTTTCGTGTTTTTTCTTCTGGTGCAGTTCTTTTTTGGGATGTTTTTGACGTGTTTTGGGGTCTCTGTTTTGTTTCGTTGGGTTTTCCGTGGTCATCATGGTGGAAAATGTTAAATTGTGGGTTTTGGAGAACATCAGGTAGGTTTATGAGGACTTTTTGGGCAGATTCATGGTTTTTAGGGTTTTCTTCTGTTTTTTCTTCTGATCCATTTGTTTTTTGGTGTGTTTTTGACGTGTTTTGGGGTCTCCGTTGTGTTTCGTTTGGTTTTCCTTGGTCATCATGGTTGAAAAGTGTAAATTGTGGGTTTTGGAGAAGATCAGCTAAGTTTAGGGTGGTTTTGGGGTGGATCTATTGTTTTGGGGGTTTTCTTTCTTTTGGGGGGGTTATCCCGTTCTTGTTTTGGTGTTTTTGACGTGTTTCGGGGTATCTGTTTTCTTTCGTTGGGTTCTTATTGGTCATCATTTTGAAAAAGTGTAAATTGTGGGTTTTGGAGAACATCAGGTAGGTTTAGGGTGGTTTTGGGGTGGATCTATGGTTTTGGGGATTTTCTTCCAGTTTTGGGTGTGATTCCGTTCTTTTTTGGAGTGTTTTTCACGTGCTTTGGGGTTCTCAGTTGGGTTTTGTTGGGTTTTCCGTTGTAATCATGGTGGAAAAGTGTAAATTGTGGGTTTTGTAGAAAATCAGGTAGGTTTATGGGGAATTTTTGGGTGGATCAATGGCTTTTATTGTTTTCTTTCGGATTTGGGGGTGATCCCGTTCTTTTTTGGGGTGTTTTAGACGTGTTTTGGGTTTTCCGTTGCGTTTCGTTGATTTCCTAATGGGTTTTATGGTGGTTGGGAGTGGACTTTGGGATTTGGAGAACATCAGGTAGGTTTAGGGTGGTTTTGGGATTGGATCCGTGCTTTTTGGGATTTTCTTCCAGTTTTGGGGGTGATCCTGTTCTTTTTTGGGGTGTTTTTGACATGTTTTGGGGCCTCCGTTGGGTTTCGTTGTGTTTTCCGTGGTCTTCATGGTGGAAAAGTTTATATTGTGGGTTTTGGAGAACATCGGGTAGGTTTAGGGGGACTTTTGGGGTGGATTCATGGTGTTTGGGGTTTTCTTCTGTTTTTCGGTGTGATCCTATTCATTTTTGGGGTGTTTTTGACGTGTTTTGGGGTCTCCGTTGGGTTTTGTTGGGTTCTTGTTGGTCATCATGGTGGAAAAGTGTAAATTGTGGGTTTTGGAGAACATCAGGTAGGTTTGGGGTGGTTTTGGCGTGGATCTATGGTTTTGGGGCATTTTCTTCCAGTTTTCGGGGTGATTCCATTCTTGTTTGGGGTGTTTTTGACGTGTTTTGTGATCTCTGTTTTGTTTCGTTGTGTTTTCCTTGTTCATTTTTGTGGAAAAGGCTGAATTGTGGGTTTTGGAGAACATCAGGTAGGTTTAGGGTGGTTTTGGGATTGGATCCGTGCTTTTTGGGGTTTTCTTTGGTTTTGGGGGTGATCCTGTTCTTGTTTGGGGTGTTTTTGACGTGTTTTGGGTTCTCCGTTGGGTTTCGTTGGGTTTTTGTTGGTCATCATGTTGGAAAAGTGTAAATTGCGGGTTTTGGAGAACATCAGGTAGGTTTAGTGTCGTTTTGGTGTGGATCTATATTTTCTGGGGATTTTTTTCCAATTTTGGGGGTGATTCCGTTCTTGTTTGTGGTGTTTTTGACGTGTTTTGGGTTCTCCGTTGGGTTTTGTTGGGTTTTCCGTGGTCATCATGGTGGAAAAGTGTAAATTGTGGGTTTTGGAGAACATCAGGTAGGTTTAGGAGGACTTTTGGGGTGGATTCATGGTATTTGTTTTTTTTTTCTGCTTTTTTTTTGGGGGGTGATCCCGTTCTTTTTTGGGGTGTTTTTGACGTGTTTTGGGGTCTCCGTTGGGTTTCGTTGGGTTTTCCGTGGTCATCGTGGTGCAAAAGTGTAAATTGCGTGTTTTGGAGAACATCAGGTAGATTTAGGGTGGTTTTGGAGTGGATCTATGGTTTTGGGGGATTTTGTTCCAGTTTTGGGGTGATCCCGTTCTTATTTGGGGCGTTTTTGACGTGTTTTGGGGTCTCCGTTGGGTTTCGTTGGGTTTTCCGTTGGCATCATGGTGGAAAAGTGTAAATTGCGGGTTTTGGAGAACATCAGGTAGGTTTAGTGTCGTTTTGGGGTGGATCTATGTTTTTGGGGGATTTTCTTCCAGCTTTGGGGGTGATTCCGTTCTTGTTTGGGGTGTTTTTGACGTGTTTTGTGGTCTCTGTTTTGTTTCGTTGTGTTTTCCTTATTCATTTTGGTGGAAAAGGCTGAATAGTGGGTTTTGGAGAACATCAGGTAGGTTTAGGAGGACTTTTGGGGTGGATTCATGGTGTTTGGGGTTTTCTTCTGTTTTTTTTTTTTTTTGTGGGCTGTGATCCCATTCATTTTTGGGGTGTTTTTGACGTGTTTTGGGGTCTCCGTTGGGTTTTGTTGGGTTCTTGTTGTTCATCATGGTGGAAAAGTGTAAATTGTGGGTTTTGGAGAACATCAGGTAGGTTTAGGGTGGTTTTGGGGTGGATCTATGGTTTTGGGGGATTTTGTTCCAGTTATGGGGTGATCCCGTTCTTGTTTGAGGTGTTTTTGACGTGTTTTGGGGTCTCCGTTGGGTTTTGTTGGGTTCTTGTTGGTCATCATGGTGGAAAAGTGTTAATTGCGGGTTTTGGAGAACATCAGGTAGGTTTAGTGTCGTTTTTGAGTGGATCTATGTTTTTTGGTGTTTTTCTTCCAGTTTTGGGTTTGATTCCGTTCTTGTTTGGGGTGTTTTTGGCTTGTTTTGGGGTCTCCATTGGGTTTTAGTTGGATTCTCGTTGGTCGTTAAGGTAAATGGGAATGGATTGTGGGTTTTGAAGAAGATCAGGTGAGTTTAGGGTGGTTTTGCAGGGAACTTCATAGTTTTTGGTGTTTTATCTTCTGATCCAGTTCTTTTTTGGGATGTTTTTGACGTGTTTTGGGGTTTCCGTTGGGTTTCGTTGAGTTCCTACTGGGTTTTATGGTGGTTGGGAGTGGACATTTGGATTTGGAGAACATCAGGTACGTTAGAGGGGTTTTGGGATTGGATCCGTGCTTTTTGGGGTTTTCTTTCGTTTTTGGGGGTGATCCTGTTCTTGTTTGGGGTGTTTTTGATGTGTTTTGGGTTCTCCGTTGGGTTTCGTTGGGTTTTCCGTGGTCATCATGGTGGAAAAGTGTAAATTGTGGGTTTTGGAGAACATCAGGTAGGTTTATGAGGACTTTTGGGGCAGATTCATGGTTTTTAGGGTTTTCTTCTGTTTTTTCTACTGATCCAGTTGTTTTTCAGTGTGTTTTTGAAGTGTTTTGGGTTCTCCGTTGGGTTTCGTTGGGTTTTCCGTGGTCATCATGTTGGAAAAGTGTAAATTGCGGGTTTTGGAAAACATCAGGTAGGTTTACTGTCTTTTTGGGGTGGATCTATGTTTTTGGGGGATTTTCTTCCAGTTTTGGGGGTGATTCCGTTCTTGATTGTGGTGTTTTTGACGTGTTTTGGGGTCTCTGTTTTGTTTCGTTGTGTTTTCCTTGTTCATTTTGGTGGAAAAGGGTGAATAGTGGGTTTTGGAGAACATCAGGTATGTTTAGGGCGTTTTTGGGATTTGATGCGTGCTTTTTGGGGATTTTGTTCCAGTTTTGGGGGTGATTCCGTTCTTGTTTGTGGTGTTTTTGATGTGTTTTGGGTTCTCCGTTGGGTTTCGTTGGGTTTTCCGTTGGCATCATGGTGGAAAAGTGTAAATTGTGGGTTTTGGAGAACATCAGGTAGGTTTAGGAGGACTTTTGGGGTGGATTCATGGTATTTGTTTTTTTTTTCTGCTTTTTTTTTGGGGGGTGATCCCGTTCTTTTTTGGGGTGTTTTTGACGTGTTTTGGGGTCTCCGTTGGGTTTTGTTGGGTTCTTGTTGTTCATCATGTTGGAAAAGTGTAAATTGTGTGTTTTGGAGAATATCAGGTGAGTTTAAGCTTTTCTGGGTGGTGAATCTTTGGTTTTGGGGGAATTCTTCTGTTTTTTTTGTTAGCGTTTTCTCCTGGTTTTGGGGTGGTCCCGTTCTTTTTTGGGGTGTTTTTGACATATTTTGGGGTCTCCGTTGGTTTTTGTTGGGTTCTTGTTGTTCATCATGGTGAAAACGGGTAAATTGTGGGTATTGGTGAACATCAGATAGGTTTAGGGGGACTTTAGGGGTGGATCAATGGCTTTTAGGGTTTTCTTTCATTTTTGGGGTTGATCCCGCTTTTTTTTTGTGGTGTTTTTGACGTGTTTTGGGGTTTCCGTTGCGTTTCGTTGATTTCCTAATGTGTTTTGTTTGTTGGGAGTGGACTTTGGGATTTAGAGAACATCAGGTAGGTTTAGTGTGTTTTTGGGGTGGATCTATGGTTTTTGGGGTTTTCTTTCTTTTTTAGGGGTTATCCCGTTCTTGTTTGGGGTGTTTTTGACTTGTTTTGGGGTGTCCGTTGGGTTTTAGTGTGATTCTCGTTGGTCGTTAAGGTAAATGGGAGTGGTTTGTGGGTTTTGAAGAAGATTAGGTGAGTTTAGGGTGGTTTTGCGGGGAACTTCATAGTTTTTGGTGTTTTTTCTTCTGATCCAGTTCTTTTTTGGGGTGTTTTTGAGGTGTTTTGGGGTTTCCGTGTGGTTTCGTTGAGTTCCCACTGTGTTTTATGGTGGTTGGGAGTGGACATTTGGATTTGGAGAACATCAGGTAGGTTTAGAGTGGTTTTGGGATTGGATCCGTGCTTTTTGGGGTTTTCTTTGGTTTTGGGGGTGATCCTGTTCTTGTTTGGGGTGTTTTTGACGTGTTTTGGGTTCTCCGTTGGGTTTCGTTGGGTTTTCCGTTGGCATCATGGTGGAAAAGTGTAAATTGTGGGTTTTGGAGAACATCAGGTAGGTTTAGGGGGACTTTTGGGGCGGATTCATGGTATTTGTTTTTTTTTTCTGTTTTTTTTTTTGTGGGGTGTGATCCCGTTCTTTTTTGGGGTGTTTTTGACGTGTTTTGGGGTCTCCTTTGGGTTTCGTTCGTTTTTCCGTGGTCATCATGGTGGAAAAGTGTAAATTGTGGTTTTTGGAGAACATCAGGTAGGTTTAGGGGGACTTTTGGGGTGGATTCATGGTGTTTGGGGTTTTCTACTGTTTTTTTTTTTTTGTTGGGAGTGATCCCGTTCTTTTTTGAGGTGTTTTTGACGTGTTTTGGGGTCTCCGTTGGGTTTCATTGTGTTCTCGTTGGTCGTTAAGGTAAATGGGAGTGGATTGTGGGTTTTGAAGAAGATCAGGTGAGTATAGGGTGGTTTTGCGGGGAACTTCATAGTTTTTGGTGTTTTTTCTTCTGATCCAGTTCTTTTTTGGGGTGTTTTTGAGGTGTTTTTGGGTTTCCGTTGCGTTTCGTTGATTTCCTAATGTGTTTTAAGTTTGTTGGGAGTGGGCATTTGGATTTGGAGAACATCAGGTAGGTTTAGTGTGTTTTTGGGGTGGATCTATGGTTTTTGGGGTTTTCTTTCTTTTTTAGGGGTTATCCCGTTCGTGTTTGGGGTGGTTTTTTTGACATATTTTGGGGTCTTCGTTGGATTTTGTTTGGTTCTTGTTGTTCATCATGGTGAAAACGAGTAAATTGTGGGTATTGGAGAACATCAGATAGGTTTAGGGGGACTTTAGGGGTGGATCAATGGCTTTTAGGGTTTTCTTTCGTTTTTGGGGTTGATCCCGCTTTTTTTTTGTGGTGTTTTTGACGTGTTTTGGGGTTTCCGTTGCGTTTCGTTGATTTCCTAATGTGTTTTGTTTGTTGGGAGTGGACCTTGGGATTTAGAGAACATCAGGTAGGTTTAGTGTGTTTTTGGGGTGGATCTATGGTTTTTGGGGTTTTCTTTCTTTTTTAGGGGTTATCCCGTTCTTGTTTGGGGTGTTTTTGACTTGTTTTGGGGTGTCCGTTGGGTTTTAGTGTGATTCTCGTTGGTCGTTAAGGTAAATGGGAGTGGTTTGTGGGTTTTGAAGAAGATTAGGTGAGTTTAGGGTGGTTTTGCGGGGAACTTCATAGTTTTTGGTGTTTTTTCTTCTGATCCAGTTCTTTTTTGGGGTGTTTTTGAGGTGTTTTGGGGTTTCCGTGTGGTTTCGTTGAGTTCCCACTGTGTTTTATGGTGGTTGGGAGTGGACATTTGGATTTGGAGAACATCAGGTAGGTTTAGAGTGGTTTTGGGATTGGATCCGTGCTTTTTGGGGTTTTCTTTGGTTTTGGGGGTGATCCTGTTCTTGTTTGGGGTGTTTTTGACGTGTTTTGGGTTCTCCGTTGGGTTTCGTTGGGTTTTCCGTTGGCATCATGGTGGAAAAGTGTAAATTGTGGGTTTTGGAGAACATCAGGTAGGTTTAGGGGGACTTTTGGGGCGGATTCATGGTATTTGTTTTTTTTTTCTGTTTTTTTTTTGTGGGGTGTGATCCCGTTCTTTTTTGGGGTGTTTTTGACGTGTTTTGGGGTCTCCTTTGGGTTTCGTTCGTTTTTCCGTGGTCATCATGGTGGAAAAGTGTAAATTGTGGTTTTTGGAGAACATCAGGTAGGTTTAGGGGGACTTTTGGGGTGGATTCATGGTGTTTGGGGTTTTCTACTGTTTTTTTTTTTTTGTTGGGAGTGATCCCGTTCTTTTTTGAGGTGTTTTTGACGTGTTTTGGGGTCTCCGTTGGGTTTCATTGTGTTCTCGTTGGTCGTTAAGGTAAATGGGAGTGGATTGTGGGTTTTGAAGAAGATCAGGTGAGTATAGGGTGGTTTTGCGGGGAACTTCATAGTTTTTGGTGTTTTTTCTTCTGATCCAGTTCTTTTTTGGGGTGTTTTTGAGGTGTTTTTGGGTTTCCGTTGCGTTTCGTTGATTTCCTAATGTGTTTTAAGTTTGTTGGGAGTGGGCATTTGGATTTGGAGAACATCAGGTAGGTTTAGTGTGTTTTTGGGGTGGATCTATGGTTTTTGGGGTTTTCTTTCTTTTTTAGGGGTTATCCCGTTCGTGTTTGGGGTGGTTTTTTTGACATATTTTGGGGTCTTCGTTGGATTTTGTTTGGTTCTTGTTGTTCATCATGGTGAAAACGAGTAAATTGTGGGTATTGGAGAACATCAGATAGGTTTAGGGGGACTTTTGGGGTGGATCAATGGCTTTTAGGGTTTTCTTTCGGTTTTGGGGTTGATCCCGCTTTTTGTTTTTGTGGTGTTTTTGACGTGTTTTGGGGTTTCCGTTGCGTTTCATTGATTTCCTAATGTGTTTTAAGTTTGTTGGGAGTGGACTTTGGGATTTGGAGAACATCAGGTAGGTTTAGGGTGTTTTTGGGGTGGATCTATGGTTTTTGGGGTTTTCTTTCTTTTTTAGGGGTTATCCCGTTCTTGTTTGGGGTGTTTTTGACTTGTTTTGGGGTGTCCGTTGGATTTTAGTGTGATTCTCGTTGGTCGTTAAGGTAAATGGGAGTGGATTGTGGGTTTTGAAGAAGATCAGGTGAGTTTAGGGTGGTTTTGCGGGGAACTTCATAGTTTTTGGTGTTTTTTCTTCTGATCCAGTTCTTTTTTGGGGTGTTTTTGAGGTGTTTTGGGGTTTCCGTTGGGTTTCGTTGAGTTCCTACTGGGTTTTATGGTGGTTGGGAGTGGACATTTGGATTTGGAGAACATCAGGTAGGTTTAGAGTGGTTTTGGGATTGGATCCGTGCTTTTTGGGGTTTTCTTTGGTTTTGGGGGTGATCCTGTTCTTGTTTGGGGTGTTTTTGACGTGTTTTGGGTTCTCCGTTGGGTTTCGTTGGGTTTTCCGTTGGCATCATGGTGGAAAAGTGTAAATTGTGGGTTTTGGAGAACATCAGGTAGGTTTAGGAGGACTTTTGGGGTGGATTCATGGTGTTTGGGGTTTTCTTCTGTTTTTTTTTTTTTTTTTTTTTTTGTGGGCTGTTATCCCATTCATTTTTGGGGTGTTTTTGACGTGTTTTGGGGTCTCCGTTGGGTTTTGTTGGGTTCTTGTTGTTCATCATGGTGGAAAAGTGTAAATTGTGGGTTTTGGAGAACATCAGGTAGGTTTAGTGTCTTTTTGGGGTGGATCTATGGTTTTGGGGTTTTCTTTCTTTTTTAGGGGTTATCCCATTCTTGTTTGGGGTGTTTTTGACTTGTTTTGGGGTCTCCGTTGGGTTTTAGTTGGATTCTCGTTGGTCGTTAAGGTAAATGGGAGTGGATTGTGGGTTTTGGAGAAGATCAGGTGAGTTTAAGGTGTTTTTTGGTGGAAATTCATAGTTTTTCGTGTTTTTTCTTCTGGTGCAGTTCTTTTTTGGGATGTTTTTGACGTGTTTTGGGGTCTCTGTTGTGTTTCGTTGGGTTTTCCGTGGTCATCATGGTGGAAAATGTTAAATTGTGGGTTTTGGAGAACATCAGGTAGGTTTATGAGGACTTTTTGGGCAGATTCATGGTTTTTAGGGTTTTCTTCTGTTTTTTTCTTCTGATCCATTTGTTTTTTGGTGTGTTTTTGACGTGTTTTGGGGTCTCCGTTGTGTTTCGTTTGGTTTTCCTTGGTCATCATGGTTGAAAAGTGTAAATTGTGGGTTTTGGAGAAGATCAGCTAAGTTTAGGGTGGTTTTGGGGTGGATCTATTGTTTTGGGGGTTTTCTTTCTTTTGGGGGGGTTATCCCGTTCTTGTTTTGGTGTTTTTGACGTGTTTCGGGGTATCTGTTTTCTTTCGTTGGGTTCTTATTGGTCATCATTTTGAAAAAGTGTAAATTGTGGGTTTTGGAGAACATCAGGTAGGTTTAGGGTGGTTTTGGGGTGGATCTATGGTTTTGGGGATTTTCTTCCAGTTTTGGGTGTGATTCCGTTCTTTTTTGGAGTGTTTTTCACGTGCTTTGGGGTTCTCAGTTGGGTTTTGTTGGGTTTTCCGTTGTAATCATGGTGGAAAAGTGTAAATTGTGGGTTTTGTAGAAAATCAGGTAGGTTTATGGGGAATTTTTGGGTGGATCAATGGCTTTTATTGTTTTCTTTCAGATTTGGGGGTGATCCCGTTCTTTTTTGGGGTGTTTTAGACGTGTTTTGGGTTTTCCGTTGCGTTTCGTTGATTTCCTAATGGGTTTTATGGTGGTTGGGAGTGGACTTTGGGATTTGGAGAACATCAGGTAGGTTTAGGGTGGTTTTGGGATTGGATCCGTGCTTTTTGGGATTTTCTTCCAGTTTTGGGGGTGATCCTGTTCTTTTTTGGGGTGTTTTTGACATGTTTTGGGGCCTCCGTTGGGTTTCGTTGTGTTTTCCGTGGTCTTCATGGTGGAAAAGTTTATATTGTGGGTTTTGGAGAACATCGGGTAGGTTTAGGGGGACTTTTGGGGTGGATTCATGGTATTTGGGGTTTTCTTCTGTTTTTCGGTGTGATCCTATTCATTTTTGGGTTGTTTTTGACGTGTTTTGGGGTCTCCGTTGGGTTTTGTTTGGTTCTTGTTGGTCATCATGGTGGAAAAGTGTAAATTGTGGGTTTTGGAGAACATCAGGTAGGTTTGGAGTGGTTTTGGCGTGGATCTATGGTTTTGGGGGATTTTCTTCCAGTTTTGGGGGTGATCCCGTTCTTGTTTGGGGTGTTTTTGACGGTTTTTGGGTCTCCGTTTTGTTTCGTTCTCTTTCCGTGGTCATTATTGTGGAAAATGTTAAATTGTGGGTTTTGGAGAACATCGGGTAGGTTTAGGGTGGTTTTGGGTTGGATCTATGGTTTTTGCCGTTTTCTTTCTTTTTTGGAGGTTATCCCGTTCTTTTTTGGGGTGTTTTTGACGTGTTTTGGAGTTTCCGTTGCGTTTCGTTGATTTTCTAATGTGTTTTAAGTTTGTTGGGAGTGGACTTTGGGATTTGGAGAACATCAAGTAGGTTTAGTGTGTTTTTGGGGTGGATCTATGGTTTTGTGGGATTTTCTTCTAGTTTTGGGGTGATGCAGTTCTTGTTTGGGGTGTTTTTGATGTGTTTTGGGGTCTCCGTTGGGTTTCCTTGGGTTCGTCTTGGTCGTTAAGGTAAATGGGATTGGATTTAGGGTTTTGGAGAAGATCAGGTGAGTTTAGGGTGGTTTTGGGGGGAAATCCATAGTTTTTGGTGTTTTTTCTTCTGATCCAGTTCTTTTTTGGGGTGTTTTTGACGTGTTTTGGGGTTTCCGTTGGGTTTCGTTGAGTTCCTACTGGGTTTTATGGTGGTTGGGAGTGGACTTTGGGATGTGGAGAACATCAGGTAGGTATAGGCTGGTTTGGGGATTGGATCCTTTTTTGTTTTTGGATTTTCTTCCAGTTTTGGGGTGATCCCGTTCTTGTTTGGGATGTTTTTGACGTGTATTGGGGTCTCCCTTGTGTTTCGTTGGGTTGTCCGTGGTCATTATTGTGGAAAAGTGTAAATTGTGGGTTTTGGAGAAGATCAGGTAAGTTTAGGGTGGTTTTGGGGTGGATCTATTGTTTTGGGGGTTTTCTTTCTTTTTGGGGGTTTATCCCGTTCTTGTTTTGGTGTTTTTGACGTGTTTTGGGGTATCTGTTTTCTTTCGTTGGGTTCTTGTTGGTCATCATTTTGAAAAAGTGTAAATTGTGGGTTTTGGAGAACATCAGGTAGGTTTAGGGTGGTTTTGGGGTAGATCTAGGGTTTTGGGCATTTTCTTCCAGTTTTGGGGGTGATCCTGTTCTTTTTTGGGGTGTTTTTGACGTGTTTTATGTTCTCCGTTGGGTTTCGTTGGGTTTTCCGTGGTCTTCATGGTGGAAAAGTTTAAATTGTGGGTTTTGGAGAACATCAGGTAGGTTTAGGGGGACTTTTGGGGCAGATTCATGGTTTTAGGGGTTTTCTCCCGGTTTTATCTGCTGATCCAGTTGTTTTTTGGGGTGTTTTTTACGTGTTTTGTGGTTTCCGTTGGGTTTCGCTGGGATTTCCATGTTCATCACGGTGGAAAAGTGTAAATTGTGAGTTTTGGAGAACATCAGGTAGGTTTAGGGGGGCTTTTGGGGTGGATCAATGGCTTTAAGGGTTTTCTTTCGGTTTTTGGGGTGATCCCGTTCTTTTTTGGGGTGTTTTTGACAATTTTTTTTGGGTCTCCATTGGGTTTTGTTGGGTTCTCGTTGGTCGTTAAGGTAAAATGGAGTGGATTGTGGGTTTTGAAGAAGATCAGGGGAGTTTAAGATGGTTTTGGGGGGAAATAAATAGTCTTCGATGTTTTATCTTTAGATCCATTTTTCTTTTGGGGTGTTTTTAAGATGTTTTGGGGTTTCCGTTCCGTTTCGTTGAGTTCCTAATGGGTTTTATGGTGGTTGGGAGTGGATTGTACATTTAGGAGAACATCAGGTAGGTTTAAGGGTTTTTTGAGGTTAAATCACGTATTTTCTTCTGATCCGGTTCGCTTTTGTGGTGTTTTTGACGTGTTTTGGGGATTCTGTTTTGTTTCGTTGAGTTCCTAATGGGTTTTATGGTGGTAGGGAGTGGAATTTGGGATTTAGAGAACATCAGGTAGGTTTAGGGTTGTTTTGCGATTGGATCCTTGCTTTTGGGTGACTTTCTTCCAGTTTTGGGGGTGATTCCGTTCTTTTTTGGGGTGTTTTTGACGTGTTTCTTGTTCTCCGTTGGTTTTCGTTGGGTTTTCCATGGTAATCATGGTGGAAAAGTTTAAATTGTGGGTTTTGGAGAACATCAGATAGGTTTAGGGGGACTTTTGGGGTGGATTCATGGTATTTGTTTTTTTTTGTTTCTGTTTTTTGGGGTGATCCCGTTCTTTTTGGGTTTTTTTTTGGACGTGTTTTGGGGTTTCCGTTGTGTTTTGTTGATTTCCTAATGTGTTTTAAGTTTGTTGGGAGTGGACTTTGGGATTTAGAGAACATCAGGTAGGTTTAGTGTGTTTTTGGGGTGGATCTATGGTTTTTGGGGTTTTCTTTCTTTTTTAGGGGTTATCCCGTTCTTGTTTGGGGTGTTTTTGACTTGTTTTGGGGTCTCCGTTGGGTTTTAGTTGGATTCTCGTTGGTCGTTAAGGTAAATGGGAATGGATTGTGGGTTTTGAAGAAGATCAGGTGAGTTTAGGGTGGTTTTGCGGGGAACTTCATAGTTTTTGGTGTTTTTTCTTCTGATCCAGTTCTTTTTTGGGGTGTTTTTGAGGTGTTTTGGGGTTTCCGTGTGGTTTCGTTGAGTTCCTACTGGGTTTTATGGTGGTTGGGAGTGGACATTTGGATTTGGAGAACATCAGGTAGGTTTAGAGTGGTTTTGGGATTGGATCCGTGCTTTTTGGGTTTTCTATAGTTTTGGGGGTGATCCTGTTCTTGTTTGGGGTGTTTTTGACGTGTTTTGGGGTCTCCGTTGGGTTTCGTTGGGTTTTCCGTGGTCATCATGGTGGAAAAGTGTAAATTGTGGGTTTTGGAGAACATCAGGTAGGTTTATGAGGACTTTTGGGGCAGATTCATGGTTTTTAGGGATTTCTTCTGTTTTTTTTCTACTGATCCAGTTGTTTTTCGGCGTGTTTTTGACGTGTTTTGGGGTTTCCGTTGGGTTTCATTGGGTTTTCCGTGGACATCATGTTGGAAAAGTGTAAATTGTGGGTTTTGGAGCACATCAGGTAGGTTTAGGGGGACTTTGGGTGTGGATTCAAGGTATTCGGGGTTAACCTCAGGTTTTTTGGGGGGTGATCCTATTCATTTTTGGTGTGTTTTTGTCGTGTTTTGGGGTCTCCGTTGGGTTTTGTTGGGTTCTTGTTGGTCATCATGTTGGAAAAGTGTAAATTGCGGGTTTTGGAGAACATCAGGTAGGTTTAGTGTCGTTTTGGGGTGGATCTATGTTTTTGGGGGATTTTCTTCCAGCTTTGGGGGTGATTCCGTTCTTGTTTGGGGTGTTTTTGACGTGTTTTGTGATCTTTGTTTTGTTTCGTTGTGTTTTCCTTGTTCATTTTTGTGGAAAAGGCTGAATTGTGGGTTTTTTCAGAACATCAGGTAGGTTTAGGGTGGTTTTGGGATTGGATCCGTGCTTTTTGGGGATTTTGTTCCAGGTTTGGGGGTGATTCCCTTCTTGTTTGTGGTGTTTTTGATGTGTTTTGGGTTCTCCGTTGGGTTTCGTTGGGTTTTCCGTTGGCATCATGGTGGAAAAGTGTAAATTGTGGGTTTTGGAGAACATCAGGTAGGTTTAGGGGGACATTTGGGGTGGATTCATGGTATTTGTTTTTTTTTTTCTGTTTTTTTTGGGGGGTGATCCCGTTCTTTTTTGGGGTGTTTTTGACGTGTTTTGGGGTCTCCGTTGGGTTTTCTTGGGTTCTTGTTGGTCATCATGGTGGAAAAGTGTAAATTGTGGGTTTTGGAGAACATCAGGTAGGTATAGGGGGACTTTTGGGGTGGATTCATGGAATTTGGGGTTCACTTCTGTTTTTTTTTTTTGGGGGGGGGGTGATCCAATTCATTTTTGGGGTGTTTTTGACGTGTTTTGGGGTCTCCGTTGGGTTTTGTTTGGTTCTTTTTTGTCATCATGTTGGAAAAGTGTAAATTGCGGGTTTTGGAGAACATCAGGAGGTTTAGTGTCGTTTTGGGGTGTATCTATATTTTCTGGGGATTTTTTTCCAGTTTTGGGGGTGATTCCGTTCTTGTTTGTGGTGTTTTTGACGTGTTTTGGGTTCTCCGTTGGGTTTCGTTGGGTTTTCCGTGGTCATCATGGTGGAAATGTGTAAATTGTGGGTTTTGGAGAACATCAGGTAGGTTTAGGAGGACTTTTTGGGCAGATTCATGGATTTAAGTGTTTTCTTCTGTTTTTTTTTTTTTTTCTAGTGATCCAGTTGTTTTTCGGCGTGTTTTTGAAGTGTTTTGGGGTTTCCGTTGGGTTTCGTTGGGTTTTCCGTGGTCATCGTGGTGCAAAAGTGTAAATTGCGTGCTTTGGATAACATCAGGTAGATTTAGGGTGGTTTTGGAGTGGATCTATGGTTTTGGGCGATTTTGTTCCAGTTTTGGGGTGATCCCGTTCTTATTTGGGGTGTTTTTGACGTGTTTTGGGGTCTCCGTTGGGTTTCGTTGGGTTTTCCGTTGGCATCATGGTGGAAAAGTGTAAATTGTGGGTTTTGGAGAACATCAGGTAGGTTTAGTGTCGTTTTGGGGTGGATCTATGTTTCTGGGGGATTTTCTTCCAGCTTTGGGGGTGATTCCGTTCTTGTTTGGGGTGTTTTTGACGTGTTTTGTGGTCTCTGTTTTGTTTCGTTGTGTTTTCCTTGTTCATTTTTCTGGAAAAGGCTGAATTGTGGGTTTTTTCAGAACATCAGGTAGGTTTAGGGTGGTTTTGGGATTGGATCCGTGCTTTTTGGGGATTTTGTTCCAGGTTTGGGGGTGATTCCCTTCTTGTTTGTGGTGTTTTTGATGTGTTTTGGGTTCTCCGTTGGGTTTCGTTGGGTTTTCCGTTGGCATCATGGTGGAAAAGTGTAAATTGTGGGTTTTGGAGAACATCAGGTAGGTTTAGGGGGACAT
The DNA here is from genome assembly GCF_965140915.1 of Aythya marila. Taxonomy (NCBI): domain Eukaryota; kingdom Metazoa; phylum Chordata; class Aves; order Anseriformes; family Anatidae; genus Aythya; species Aythya marila. The sequence goes on along the minus strand of NW_028136627.1, from coordinate 15,143 downwards.
TTGGGGTGGATTCATGGTATTTGTTTTTTTTTTTCTGTTTTTTTTGGGGGGTGATCCCGTTCTTTTTTGGGGCGTTTTTGACGTGTTTTGGGGTCTCCGTTGGGTTTTCTTGGGTTCTTGTTGGTCATCATGGTGGGAAAGTGTAAATTGTGGGTTTTGGCGAACATCAGGTGAGTTTAAGCTTTTCTGGGTGGTGAATCAACGATTTTGGGGGAAATCTTCTGTTTTTTTTTTTTTTTGTTAGCGTTTTCTCCTGGTTTTAGGGTGGTCCCGTTCTTCTTTGGGGTGTTTTTGACATATTTTGGGGTCTCCGTTGGTTTTTGTTGGGTTCTTGTTGTTCATCATGGTGAAAACGGGTAAAGTGTGGGTATTGGAGAACATCAGATAGGTTTAGGGGGACTTTTGGGGTGGATCAACGGCTTTTAGGGTTTTCTTTCGGTTTTGGAGGTGATCCCGCTTTTTTTTGTGGTGTTTTTGACGTGTTTTGGGGTTTCCGTTGCGTTTTGTTGATTTCCTAATATGTTTTAAGTTTGTTGGGAGTGGACTTTGGGATTTAGAGAACATCAGGTAGGTTTAGTGTGTTTTTGGGGTGGATCTATGGTTTTTGGGGTTTTCTTTCTTTTTTAGGGGTTATCCCGTTCTTGTTTGGGGTGTTTTTGACTTGTTTTGGGGTCTCCGTTGGGTTTTAGTTGGATTCTCGTTGGTCGTTAAGGTAAATGGGAATGGATTGTGGGTTTTGAAGAAGATCAGGTGAGTTTAGGGTGGTTTTGCGGGGAACTTCATAGTTTTTGGTGTTTTTTCTTCTGATCCAGTTCTTTTTTGGGGTGTTTTTGAGGTGTTTTGGGGTTTCCGTTGGGTTTCGTTGAGTTCCTACTGGGTTTTATGGTGGTTGGGAGTGGACATTTGGATTTGGAGAACATCAGGTAGGTTTAGAGTGGTTTTGGGATTGGATCCGTGCTTTTTGGGTTTTCTATAGTTTTGGGGGTGATCCTGTTCTTGTTTGGGGTGTTTTTGACGTGTTTTGGGTTCTCCGTTGGGTTTTGTTGGTTTCTTGTTGGTCATCATGTTGGAAAAGTGTAAATTGTGGGTTTTGGAGAACATCAGGTAGGTTTAGTGTCTTTTTGGGGTGGATCTATGTTTTTGGGGGATTTTCTTCCAGTTTTCGGGGTGATTCCATTCTTGTTTGGGGTGTTTTTGACGTGTTTTGTGATCTCTGTTTTGTTTCGTTGTGTTTTCCTTGTTCATTTTTGTGGAAAAGGCTGAATTGTGGGTTTTGGAGAACATCAGGTAGGTTTAGGGTGGTTTTGGGATTGGATCCGTGCTTTTTGGGGTTTTCTTTGGTTTTGGGGGTGATCCTGTTCTTGTTTGGGGTGTTTTTGACGTGTTTTGGGTTCTCCGTTGGGTTTCGTTGGGTTTTTGTTGGTCATCATGTTGGAAAAGTGTAAATTGCGGGTTTTGGAGAACATCAGGTAGGTTTAGTGTCGTTTTGGTGTGGATCTATATTTTCTGGGGATTTTTTTCCAATTTTGGGGGTGATTCCGTTCTTGTTTGTGGTGTTTTTGACGTGTTTTGGGTTCTCCGTTGGGTTTTGTTGGGTTTTCCGTGGTCATCATGGTGGAAAAGTGTAAATTGTGGGTTTTGGAGAACATCAGGTAGGTTTAGGAGGACTTTTGGGGTGGATTCATGGTATTTGTTTTTTTTTTCTGCTTTTTTTTTGGGGGGTGATCCCGTTCTTTTTTGGGGTGTTTTTGACGTGTTTTGGGGTCTCCGTTGGGTTTCGTTGGGTTTTCCGTGGTCATCGTGGTGCAAAAGTGTAAATTGCGTGTTTTGGAGAACATCAGGTAGATTTAGGGTGGTTTTGGAGTGGATCTATGGTTTTGGGGGATTTTGTTCCAGTTTTGGGGTGATCCCGTTCTTATTTGGGGCGTTTTTGACGTGTTTTGGGGTCTCCGTTGGGTTTCGTTGGGTTTTCCGTTGGCATCATGGTGGAAAAGTGTAAATTGCGGGTTTTGGAGAACATCAGGTAGGTTTAGTGTCGTTTTGGGGTGGATCTATGTTTTTGGGGGATTTTCTTCCAGCTTTGGGGGTGATTCCGTTCTTGTTTGGGGTGTTTTTGACGTGTTTTGTGGTCTCTGTTTTGTTTCGTTGTGTTTTCCTTATTCATTTTGGTGGAAAAGGCTGAATAGTGGGTTTTGGAGAACATCAGGTAGGTTTAGGAGGACTTTTGGGGTGGATTCATGGTGTTTGGGGTTTTCTTCTGTTTTTTTTTTTTTTTGTGGGCTGTGATCCCATTCATTTTTGGGGTGTTTTTGACGTGTTTTGGGGTCTCCGTTGGGTTTTGTTGGGTTCTTGTTGTTCATCATGGTGGAAAAGTGTAAATTGTGGGTTTTGGAGAACATCAGGTAGGTTTAGGGTGGTTTTGGGGTGGATCTATGGTTTTGGGGGATTTTGTTCCAGTTATGGGGTGATCCCGTTCTTGTTTGAGGTGTTTTTGACGTGTTTTGGGGTCTCCGTTGGGTTTTGTTGGGTTCTTGTTGGTCATCATGGTGGAAAAGTGTTAATTGCGGGTTTTGGAGAACATCAGGTAGGTTTAGTGTCGTTTTTGAGTGGATCTATGTTTTTTGGTGTTTTTCTTCCAGTTTTGGGTTTGATTCCGTTCTTGTTTGGGGTGTTTTTGGCTTGTTTTGGGGTCTCCATTGGGTTTTAGTTGGATTCTCGTTGGTCGTTAAGGTAAATGGGAATGGATTGTGGGTTTTGAAGAAGATCAGGTGAGTTTAGGGTGGTTTTGCGGGGAACTTCATAGTTTTTGGTGTTTTATCTTCTGATCCAGTTCTTTTTTGGGATGTTTTTGACGTGTTTTGGGGTTTCCGTTGGGGTTCGTTGAGTTCCTACTGGGTTTTATGGTGGTTGGGAGTGGACATTTGGATTTGGAGAACATCAGGTACGTTAGAGGGGTTTTGGGATTGGATCCGTGCTTTTTGGGGTTTTCTTTCGTTTTTGGGGGTGATCCTGTTCTTGTTTGGGGTGTTTTTGACGTGTTTTGGGTTCTCCGTTGGGTTTCGTTGGGTTTTCCGTGGTCATCATGGTGGAAAAGTGTAAATTGTGGGTTTTGGAGAACATCAGGTAGGTTTATGAGGACTTTTGGGGCAGATTCATGGTTTTTAGGGTTTTCTTCTGTTTTTTCTACTGATCCAGTTGTTTTTCAGTGTGTTTTTGAAGTGTTTTGGGTTCTCCGTTGGGTTTCGTTGGGTTTTCCGTGGTCATCATGTTGGAAAAGTGTAAATTGCGGGTTTTGGAAAACATCAGGTAGGTTTACTGTCTTTTTGGGGTGGATCTATGTTTTTGGGGGATTTTCTTCCAGTTTTGGGGGTGATTCCGTTCTTGTTTGTGGTGTTTTTGACGTGTTTTGGGGTCTCTGTTTTGTTTCGTTGTGTTTTCCTTGTTCATTTTGGTGGAAAAGGGTGAATAGTGGGTTTTGGAGAACATCAGGTATGTTTAGGGCGTTTTTGGGATTTGATGCGTGCTTTTTGGGGATTTTGTTCCAGTTTTGGGGGTGATTCCGTTCTTGTTTGTGGTGTTTTTGATGTGTTTTGGGTTCTCCGTTGGGTTTCGTTGGGTTTTCCGTTGGCATCATGGTGGAAAAGTGTAAATTGTGGGTTTTGGAGAACATCAGGTAGGTTTAGGAGGACTTTTGGGGTGGATTCATGGTATTTGTTTTTTTTTTCTGCTTTTTTTTTGGGGGGTGATCCCGTTCTTTTTTGGGGTGTTTTTGACGTGTTTTGGGGTCTCCGTTGGGTTTTGTTGGGTTCTTGTTGTTCATCATGTTGGAAAAGTGTAAATTGTGTGTTTTGGAGAATATCAGGTGAGTTTAAGCTTTTCTGGGTGGTGAATCTTTGGTTTTGGGGGAATTCTTCTGTTTTTTTTGTTAGCGTTTTCTCCTGGTTTTGGGGTGGTCCCGTTCTTTTTTGGGGTGTTTTTGACATATTTTGGGGTCTCCGTTGGTTTTTGTTGGGTTCTTGTTGTTCATCATGGTGAAAACGGGTAAATTGTGGGTATTGGTGAACATCAGATAGGTTTAGGGGGACTTTAGGGGTGGATCAATGGCTTTTAGGGTTTTCTTTCGTTTTTGGGGTTGATCCCGCTTTTTTTTTGTGGTGTTTTTGACGTGTTTTGGGGTTTCCATTGCGTTTCGTTGATTTCCTAATGTGTTTTGTTTGTTGGGAGTGGACTTTGGGATTTAGAGAACATCAGGTAGGTTTAGTGTGTTTTTGGGGTGGATCTATGGTTTTTGGGGTTTTCTTTCTTTTTTAGGGGTTATCCCGTTCTTGTTTGGGGTGTTTTTGACTTGTTTTGGGGTGTCCGTTGGGTTTTAGTGTGATTCTCGTTGGTCGTTAAGGTAAATGGGAGTGGTTTGTGGGTTTTGAAGAAGATTAGGTGAGTTTAGGGTGGTTTTGCGGGGAACTTCATAGTTTTTGGTGTTTTTTCTTCTGATCCAGTTCTTTTTTGGGGTGTTTTTGAGGTGTTTTGGGGTTTCCGTGTGGTTTCGTTGAGTTCCCACTGTGTTTTATGGTGGTTGGGAGTGGACATTTGGATTTGGAGAACATCAGGTAGGTTTAGAGTGGTTTTGGGATTGGATCCGTGCTTTTTGGGGTTTTCTTTGGTTTTGGGGGTGATCCTGTTCTTGTTTGGGGTGTTTTTGACGTGTTTTGGGTTCTCCGTTGGGTTTCGTTGGGTTTTCCGTTGGCATCATGGTGGAAAAGTGTAAATTGTGGGTTTTGGAGAACATCAGGTAGGTTTAGGGGGACTTTTGGGGCGGATTCATGGTATTTGTTTTTTTTTTCTGTTTTTTTTTGTGGGGTGTGATCCCGTTCTTTTTTGGGGTGTTTTTGACGTGTTTTGGGGTCTCCTTTGGGTTTCGTTCGTTTTTCCGTGGTCATCATGGTGGAAAAGTGTAAATTGTGGTTTTTGGAGAACATCAGGTAGGTTTAGGGGGACTTTTGGGGTGGATTCATGGTGTTTGGGGTTTTCTACTGTTTTTTTTTTTTTTGTTGGGAGTGATCCCGTTCTTTTTTGAGGTGTTTTTGACGTGTTTTGGGGTCTCCGTTGGGTTTCATTGTGTTCTCGTTGGTCGTTAAGGTAAATGGGAGTGGATTGTGGGTTTTGAAGAAGATCAGGTGAGTATAGGGTGGTTTTGCGGGGAACTTCATAGTTTTTGGTGTTTTTTCTTCTGATCCAGTTCTTTTTTGGGGTGTTTTTGAGGTGTTTTTGGGTTTCCGTTGCGTTTCGTTGATTTCCTAATGTGTTTTAAGTTTGTTGGGAGTGGGCATTTGGATTTGGAGAACATCAGGTAGGTTTAGTGTGTTTTTGGGGTGGATCTATGGTTTTTGGGGTTTTCTTTCTTTTTTAGGGGTTATCCCGTTCGTGTTTGGGGTGGTTTTTTTGACATATTTTGGGGTCTTCGTTGGATTTTGTTTGGTTCTTGTTGTTCATCATGGTGAAAACGAGTAAATTGTGGGTATTGGAGAACATCAGATAGGTTTATGGGGACTTTTGGGGTGGATCAATGGCTTTTAGGGTTTTCTTTCGGTTTTGGGGTTGATCCCGCTTTTTGTTTTTGTGGTGTTTTTGACGTGTTTTGGGGTTTCCGTTGCGTTTCATTGATTTCCTAATGTGTTTTAAGTTTGTTGGGAGTGGACTTTGGGATTTGGAGAACATCAGGTAGGTTTAGGGTGTTTTTGGGGTGGATCTATGGTTTTTGGGGTTTTCTTTCTTTTTTAGGGGTTATCCCGTTCTTGTTTGGGGTGTTTTTGACTTGTTTTGGGGTGTCCGTTGGATTTTAGTGTGATTCTCGTTGGTCGTTAAGGTAAATGGGAGTGGATTGTGGGTTTTGAAGAAGATCAGGTGAGTTTAGGGTGGTTTTGCGGGGAACTTCATAGTTTTTGGTGTTTTTTCTTCTGATCCAGTTCTTTTTTGGGGTGTTTTTGAGGTGTTTTGGGGTTTCCGTTGGGTTTCGTTGAGTTCCTACTGGGTTTTATGGTGGTTGGGAGTGGACATTTGGATTTGGAGAACATCAGGTAGGTTTAGAGTGGTTTTGGGATTGGATCCGTGCTTTTTGGGGTTTTCTTTGGTTTTGGGGGTGATCCTGTTCTTGTTTGGGGTGTTTTTGACGTGTTTTGGGTTCTCCGTTGGGTTTCGTTGGGTTTTCCGTTGGCATCATGGTGGAAAAGTGTAAATTGTGGGTTTTGGAGAACATCAGGTAGGTTTAGGAGGACTTTTGGGGTGGATTCATGGTGTTTGGGGTTTTTTTCTGTTTTTTTTTTTTTTTTTTTTGTGGGCTGTGATCCCATTCATTTTTGGGGTGTTTTTGACGTGTTTTGGGGTCTCCGTTGGGTTTTGTTGGGTTCTTGTTGTTCATCATGTTGGAAAAGTGTAAATTGCGGGTTTTGGAGAACATCAGGTAGGTTTAGTGTCGTTTTGGTGTGGATCTATATTTTCTGGGGATTTTTTTCCAATTTTGGGGGTGATTCCGTTCTTGTTTGTGGTGTTTTTGACGTGTTTTGGGTTCTCCGTTGGTTTTTGTTGGGTTTTCCATGGTCATCATGGTGGAAAAGTGTAAATTGTGGGTTTTGGAGAACATCAGGTAGGTTTAGGAGGACTTTTGGGGTGGATTCATGGTATTTGTTTTTTTTTTCTGCTTTTTTTTTGGGGGGTGATCCCGTTCTTTTTTGGGGTGTTTTTGACGTGTTTTGGGGTCTCCGTTGGGTTTTGTTGGGTTCTTGTTGTTCATCATGGTGGAAAAGTGTAAATTGTGGGTTTTGGAGCACATCAGGTAGGTTTAGGGTGGTTTTGGGGTGGATCTATGGTTTTGGGGGATTTTGTTCCAGTTATGGGGTGATCCCGTTCTTGTTTGAGGTGTTTTTGACGTGTTTTGGGGTCTCCATTGGGTTTTAGTTGGATTCTCGTTGGTCGTTAAGGTAAATGGGAATGGATTGTGGGTTTTGAAGAAGATCAGGTGAGTTTAGGGTGGTTTTGCAGGGAACTTCATAGTTTTTGGTGTTTTATCTTCTGATCCAGTTCTTTTTTGGGATGTTTTTGACGTGTTTTGGGGTTTCCGTTGGGGTTCGTTGAGTTCCTACTGGGTTTTATGGTGGTTGGGAGTGGACATTTGGATTTGGAGAACATCAGGTACGTTAGAGGGGTTTTGGGATTGGATCCGTGCTTTTTGGGGTTTTCTTTCGTTTTTGGGGGTGATCCTGTTCTTGTTTGGGGTGTTTTTGACGTGTTTTGGGTTCTCCGTTGGGTTTCGTTGGGTTTTCCGTGGTCATCATGGTGGAAAAGTGTAAATTGTGGGTTTTGGAGAATATCAGGTGAGTTTAAGCTTTTCTGGGTGGTGAATCTTTGGTTTTGGGGGAATTCTTCTGTTTTTTTTTGTTAGCGTTTTCTCCTGGTTTTGGGGTGGTCCCGTTCTTTTTTGGGGTGTTTTTGACATATTTTGGGGTCTCCGTTGGTTTTTGTTGGGTTCTTGTTGTTCATCATGGTGAAAACGGGTAAATTGTGGGTATTGGTGAACATCAGATAGGTTTAGGGGGACTTTAGGGGTGGATCAATGGCTTTTAGGGTTTTCTTTCGTTTTTGGGGTTGATCCCGCTTTTTTTTTGTGGTGTTTTTGACGTGTTTTGGGGTTTCCGTTGCGTTTCGTTGATTTCCTAATGTGTTTTGTTTGTTGGGAGTGGACTTTGGGATTTAGAGAACATCAGGTAGGTTTAGTGTGTTTTTGGGGTGGATCTATGGTTTTTGGGGTTTTCTTTCTTTTTTAGGGGTTATCCCGTTCTTGTTTGGGGTGTTTTTGACTTGTTTTGGGGTGTCCGTTGGGTTTTAGTGTGATTCTCGTTGGTCGTTAAGGTAAATGGGAGTGGTTTGTGGGTTTTGAAGAAGATTAGGTGAGTTTAGGGTGGTTTTGCGGGGAACTTCATAGTTTTTGGTGTTTTTTCTTCTGATCCAGTTCTTTTTTGGGGTGTTTTTGAGGTGTTTTGGGGTTTCCGTGTGGTTTCGTTGAGTTCCCACTGTGTTTTATGGTGGTTGGGAGTGGACATTTGGATTTGGAGAACATCAGGTAGGTTTAGAGTGGTTTTGGGATTGGATCCGTGCTTTTTGGGGTTTTCTTTGGTTTTGGGGGTGATCCTGTTCTTGTTTGGGGTGTTTTTGACGTGTTTTGGGTTCTCCGTTGGGTTTCGTTGGGTTTTCCGTGGTCATCATGGTGGAAAAGTGTAAATTGTGGGTTTTGGAGAACATCAGGTAGGTTTAGGGGGACTTTTGGGGCGGATTCATGGTATTTGTTTTTTTTTTCTGTTTTTTTTTGTGGGGTGTGATCCCGTTCTTTTTTGGGGTGTTTTTGACGTGTTTTGGGGTCTCCTTTGGGTTTCGTTCGTTTTTCCGTGGTCATCATGGTGGAAAAGTGTAAATTGTGGTTTTTGGAGAACATCAGGTAGGTTTAGGGGGACTTTTGGGGTGGATTCATGGTGTTTGGGGTTTTCTACTGTTTTTTTTTTTTTTTGTTGGGAGTGATCCCGTTCTTTTTTGAGGTGTTTTTGACGTGTTTTGGGGTCTCCGTTGGGTTTCATTGTGTTCTCGTTGGTCGTTAAGGTAAATGGGAGTGGATTGTGGGTTTTGAAGAAGATCAGGTGAGTATAGGGTGGTTTTGCGGGGAACTTCATAGTTTTTGGTGTTTTTTCTTCTGATCCAGTTCTTTTTTGGGGTGTTTTTGAGGTGTTTTTGGGTTTCCGTTGCGTTTCGTTGATTTCCTAATGTGTTTTAAGTTTGTTGGGAGTGGGCATTTGGATTTGGAGAACATCAGGTAGGTTTAGGGTGTTTTTGGGGTGGATCTATGGTTTTTGGGGTTTTCTTTCTTTTTTAGGGGTTATCCCATTCATTTTTGGGGTGTTTTTGACGTGTTTTGGGGTCTCCGTTGGGTTTTGTTGGGTTCTTGTTGTTCATCATGGTGGAAAAGTGTAAATTGTGGGTTTTGGAGCACATCAGGTAGGTTTAGGGGGACTTTTGGGGTGGATCAATGGCTTTTAGGGTTTTCTTTCGGTTTTGGGGTTGATCCCGCTTTTTGTTTTTGTGGTGTTTTTGACGTGTTTTGGGGTTTCCGTTGCGTTTCATTGATTTCCTAATGTGTTTTAAGTTTGTTGGGAGTGGACTTTGGGATTTAGAGAACATCAGGTAGGTTTAGTGTGTTTTTGGGGTGGATCTATGGTTTTTGGGGTTATCTTTCTTTTTTAGGGGTTATCCTGTTCTTGTTTGGGGTGTTTTTGACGTGTTTTGGGGTCTCCGTTGGGTTTCGTTGGGTTTTCCGTGGTCATCATGGTGGAAAAGTGTAAATTGTGGGTTTTGGAGAACATCAGGTAGGTTTATCAGGACTTCTGGGGCAGATTCATGGTTTTTAGGGTTTTCTTCTGTTTTTTCTTCTGATCCAGTTCTTTTTTGGGGTGTTTTTGAGGTGTTTTGGGGTTTCCGTTGGGTTTCGTTGAGTTCCTACTGGGTTTTATGGTGGTTGGGAGTGGACATTTGGATTTGGAGAACATCAGGTACGTTTAGAGTGGTTTTGGGATTGGTTCCGTGCTTTTTGTGGTTTTCTTTCGTTTTTGGGGGTGATCCTGTTCTTGTTTGGGGTGTTTTTGACGTGTTTTGGGGTTTCCGTTGGGTTTCGTTGAGTTCCTACTGGGTTTTATGGTGGTTGGGAGTGGACATTTGGATTTGGAGAACATCAGGTACGTTTAGAGTGGTTTTGGGATTGGATCCGTACTTTTCGGAGTTTTCTTTCGTTTTTGGGGCTGATCCTGTTCTTGTTTGGGGTGTTTTTGACGTGTTTTGGGTTCTCCGTTGGGTTTCGTTGGGTTTTCCGTGGTCATCATGGTGGAAAAGTGTAAATTGTGGGTTTTGGAGAACATCAGGTAGGTTTATGAGGACTTTTGGGGCAGATTCAAGGTTTTTAGGGTTTTCTTCTGTTTTTTCTAGAGGTCCAGTTGTTTTTCGGCGTGTTTTTGACGTGTTTTGGGTTCTCCGTTGGGTTACGTTGGGTTTTCCGTGGTCATCATGGTGGAAAAGTGTAAATTGTGGGTTTTGGAGAACATCAGGTAGGTTTATGAGGACTTCTGGGGCAGATTCATGGTTTTTAGGGTTTTCTTCTGTTTTTTCTTCTGATCCAGTTCTTTTTTGGGGTGTTTTTGACGTGTTTTGGGGTTTCCGTTGGGTTTCGTTGAGTTCCTAATGAGTTTTATGGTGGTTGGGAGTGGACATTTGGATTTGGAGAACATCAGGTACGTTTAGAGGGGTTTTGGGATTGGATCCGTGCTTTTTGTGGTTTTCTTTCGTTTTTGGGGGTGATCCTGTTCTTGTTTGGGGTGTTTTTGACGTGTTTTGGGTTCTCCGTTGGGTTTCGTTGGGTTTTCCGTTGGCATCATGGTGGAAAAGTGTAAATTGTGGGTTTTGGAGAACATCAGGTAGGTTTAGGGGGACTTTTGGGGTGGATTCATGGTATTTGGGATTTTCTTCTTTTTTTGAGGGGGGGGTGATCAAATTCATTTTTGGGGTGTTTTTGACGTGTTTTGGGGTCTCCGTTGGGTTTTCTTGGGTTCTTGTTGGTCATCATGTTGGAAAAGTGTAAATTGTGGGTTTTGGAGAATATCAGGTGAGTTTAAGTTTTTTTGGGAGGTGTATCTGTGGTTTTGGGGGAATTCTTCTGTTTTTTTTACGGTTTTCTTCTGTTTTTGAGGTGGTCCCGTTCTTTTTTGGGGTGTTTTTGACATATTTTGGGGTCTCCGTTGGTTTTTGTTGGGTTCTTGTAGTTCATCATGGTGATAACGTGTAAATTGTGGGTATTGGAGAACATCAGGTAGGTTTAGGGGGGCTTTTGGGGTGGATCAATGGCTTTTAGGGTTTTCTTTCGGTTTTGGGGGTGATCCCGCTTTTTTTTGTGGTGTTTTTGACGTGTTTTGGGGTTTCCGTTGCGTTTCGTTGATTTCCTAATGTGTTTTAAGTTTGTTGGGAGTGGACTTTGGGATTTAGAGAACATCAGGTAGGTTTAGTGTGTTTTTGGGGTGGATCTATGGTTTTTGGGGTTTTCTTTCTTTTTTAGGGGTTATCCTGTTCTTGTTTGGGGTGTTTTTGACGTGTTTTGGGGTCTCCGTTGGGTTTCGTTGGGTTTTCCGTGGTCATCATGGTGGAAAAGTGTAAATTGTGGGTTTTGGAGAACATCAGTTAGGTTTATGAGGACTTCTGGGGCAGACTCATGGTTTTTAGGGTTTTCTTCTGTTTTTTTCTTCTGATCCAGTTCTTTTTTGGGGTGTTTTTGATGTGTTTTGGGGTTTCCATTGGGTGTCGTTTTTACTGGGTTTTATGGTGGTTGGGAGTGGACATTTGGATTTGGAGAACATCAGGTAGGTTTAGGGGGACTTTTGGGGTGGATTCATGGTATTTGGGATTTTCTTCTGTTTTTTTGGGGGGAGTGATCGAATTCATTTTTGGGGTGTTTTTGACGTGTTTTGGGGTCTTCGTTGGGTTTTGTTGGGTTCTTGTTGTTCATCATGGTGGAAAAGTGTAAATTGCGGGTTTTGGAGAACATCAGGTAGGTTTAGTGTCGTTTTTGGGTGGATCTATGTTTTTTGGTGATTTTCTTCCAGTTTTGGGGTTGATTCCGTTCTTGTTTGGGGTGTTTTTGGCTTGTTTTGGGGTCTCCATTGGGTTTTAGTTGGATTCTCGTTGGTCGTTAAGGTAAATGGGAATGGCTTGTGGGTTTTGAAGAAGATCAGGTGAGTTTAGGGTGGTTTTGTAGGGAACTTCATAGTTTTTGGTGTTTTATCTTCTGATCCAGTTCTTTTTTGGGGTGTTTTTGACGTGTTTTCGGGTTTCCGTTTGGTTTCAGGTACGTTTAGAGTGGTTTTGGGATTGGATCCGTGCTTTTTGGGGTTTTCTTTCGTTTTTGGGGCTGATCCTGTTCTTGTTTGGGGTGTTTTTGACGTGTTTTGGGTTCTCCGTTGGGTTTCGTTGGGTTTTCCGTGGTCATCATGGTGGAAAAGTGTAAATTGTGGGTTTTGGAGAACATCAGGTAGGTTTATGAGGACTTTTGGGGCAGATTCAAGGTTTTTAGGGTTTTCTTCTGTTTTTTCTAGAGGTCCAGTTGTTTTTCGGCGTGTTTTTGACGTGTTTTGGGTTCTCCGTTGGGTTTCGTTGGGTTTTCCGTGGTCATCATGTTGGAAAAGTGTAAATTGTGGGTTTTGGAGAACATCAGGTAGGTTTATGAGGACTTCTGGGGCAGATTCATGGTTTTTAGGGTTTTCTTCTGTTTTTTCTTCTGATCCAGTTCTTTTTTGGGGTGTTTTTGACGTGTTTTGGGGTTTCCGTTGGGTTTCGTTGAGTTCCTAATGAGTTTTATGGTGGTTGGGAGTGGACATTTGGATTTGGAGAACATCAGGTACGTTTAGAGGGGTTTTGGGATTGGATCCGTGCTTTTTGTGGTTTTCTTTCGTTTTTGGGGGTGATCCTGTTCTTGTTTGGGGTGTTTTTGATGTGTTTTGGGTTCTCCGTTGGGTTTCGTTGGGTTTTCCGTTGGCATCATGGTGGAAAAGTGTAAATTGTGGGTTTTGGAGAACATCAGGTAGGTTTAGGGGGACTTTTGGGGTGGATTCATGGTATTTGGGATTTTCTTCTTTTTTTGAGGGGGGGGTGATCAAATTCATTTTTGGGGTGTTTTTGACGTGTTTTGGGGTCTCCGTTGGGTTTTCTTGGGTTCTTGTTGGTCATCATGTTGGAAAAGTGTAAATTGTGGGTTTTGGAGAATATCAGGTGAGTTTAAGTTTTTTTGGGAGGTGTATCTGTGGTTTTGGGGGAATTCTTCTGTTTTTTTTTACGGTTTTCTTCTGTTTTTGAGGTGGTCCCGTTCTTTTTTGGGGTGTTTTTGACATATTTTGGGGTCTCCGTTGGTTTTTGTTGGGTTCTTGTAGTTCATCATGGTGATAACGTGTAAATTGTGGGTATTGGAGAACATCAGGTAGGTTTAGGGGGGCTTTTGGGGTGGATCAATGGCTTTTAGGGTTTTCTTTCGGTTTTGGGGGTGATCCCACTTTTTTTTGTGGTGTTTTTGACGTGTTTTGGGGTTTCCGTTGCGTTTCGTTGATTTCCTAATGTGTTTTAAGTTTGTTGGGAGTGGACTTTGGGATTTAGAGAACATCAGGTAGGTTTAGTGTGTTTTTGGGGTGGATCTATGGTTTTTGGGGTTTTCTTTCTTTTTTAGGGGTTATCCTGTTCTTGTTTGGGGTGTTTTTGACGTGTTTTGGGGTCTCCGTTGGGTTTCGTTGGGTTTTCCGTGGTCATCATGGTGGAAAAGTGTAAATTGTGGGTTTTGGAGAACATCCGTTAGGTTTATGAGGACTTCTGGGGCAGACTCATGGTTTTTAGGGTTTTCTTCTGTTTTTTTCTTCTGATCCAGTTCTTTTTTGGGGTGTTTTTGATGTGTTTTGGGGTTTCCATTGGGTGTCGTTTTTACTGGGTTTTATGGTGGTTGGGAGTGGACATTTGGATTTGGAGAACATCAGGTAGGTTTAGGGGGACTTTTGGGGTGGATTCATGGTATTTGGGATTTTCTTCTGTTTTTTTGGGGGGAGTGATCGAATTCATTTTTGGGGTGTTTTTGACGTGTTTTGGGGTCTTCGTTGGGTTTTGTTGGGTTCTTGTTGTTCATCATGGTGGAAAAGTGTAAATTGCGGGTTTTGGAGAACATCAGGTAGGTTTAGTGTCGTTTTTGGGTGGATCTATGTTTTTTGGTGATTTTCTTCCAGTTTTGGGGTTGATTCCGTTCTTGTTTGGGGTGTTTTTGGCTTGTTTTGGGGTCTCCATTGGGTTTTAGTTGGATTCTCGTTGGTCGTTAAGGTAAATGGGAATGGCTTGTGGGTTTTGAAGAAGATCAGGTGAGTTTAGGGTGGTTTTGTAGGGAACTTCATAGTTTTTGGTGTTTTATCTTCTGATCCAGTTCTTTTTTGGGGTGTTTTTGACGTGTTTTCGGGTTTCCGTTTGGTTTCAGGTACGTTTAGAGTGGTTTTGGGATTGGATCCGTGCTTTTTGGGGTTTTCTTTCGTTTTGGGGGCTGATCCTGTTCTTGTTTGGGGTGTTTTTGACGTGTTTTGGGTTCTCCGTTGGGTTTCGTTGGGTTTTCCGTGGTCATCATGGTGGAAAATTGTAAATTGTGGGTTTTGGAGAACATCAGGTAGGTTTATGAGGACTTTTGGGGCAGATTCAAGGTTTTTAGGATTTTCCTCTGTTTTTTCTACTGATCCAGTTGTTTTTCAGTGTGTCTTTGAAGTGTTTTGGGTTCTCCGTTGGGTTTCGTTGGGTTTTCCGTGGTCATCATGTTGGAAAAGTGTAAATTGCGGGTTTTGGAAAACATCAGGTAGGTTTACTGTCTTTTTGGGATGGATCTATGTTTTTTGGGGATTTTCTTCCAGTTTTGGGGGTGATTCCGTTCTTGTTTGGGGTGGTTTTGACGTGTTTTGGGATCTCTGTTTTGTTTCGTTGTGTTTTCCTTGTTCATTTTTGTGGAAAAGGGTGAATAGTGGGTTTTGGAGAACATCAGGTATGTTTAGGGCGTTTTTGGGATTTGATGCGTGCTTTTTGGGGATTTTGTTCCAGTTTTGGGGGGTGATTCCGTTCTTGTCTGTGGTGTTTTTGATGTGTTTTGGGTTCTCCTTTGGGTTTCGTTGGGTTTTCCGTTGGCATCATGGTGGAAAAGTGTAAATTGTGGGTTTTGGAGAACATCAGGTAGGTTTAGGGGGACTTTTGGGGTGGATTCATGGTATTTGGGATTTTCTTCTTTTTTTGAGGGGGGGGTGATCAAATTCATTTTTGGGGTGTTTTTGACGTGTTTTGGGGTCTCCGTTGGGTTTTGTTGGGTTCTTGTTGGTCATCATGTTGGAAAAGTGTAAATTGTGGGTTTTGGAGAATATCAGGTGAGTTTAAGTTTTTTTGGGAGGTGTATCTGTGGTTTTGGGGGAATTCTTCTGTTTTTTTTACGGTTTTCTTCTGTTTTTGAGGTGGTCCCGTTCTTTTTTGGGTGTTTTTGACATATTTTGGGGTCTCCGTTGGTTTTTGTT
>NW_028136628.1:55000-65000 GCF_965140915.1 Aythya marila | reverse complement strand
CTTCAGGTAGGTTTAGGGGGACTTTTGGGGTGGATTCATGGTATTTGGGGTTTTCTTCTGTTTTTTTGGGGAGATCCTGTTCTTTTTTTTTTTTTTTTTTTTTTTTTTTTTTTTGACATGTTTTTTGTCTCCATTGGGTTTCGTTGGGTTTTCCATGGTCATCATGGTGGAAAAGGGTAAATTTGTGGGTTTTGGAGAACATCAGGTAGGTTTAGGCTGGTTTTGGGATTGGATCTGTGCTTTTTGGGGATTTTCTTCCAGTTTATGGGTGATCCCTTTCTTTTTTGGGGTGTTTTTGACGTGTTTTGGTGTCTCCTTTTGGGTTTTCGTTTGGTTCATGTTGGTCATCATGGTGAAAATTGTAAATTTTTTGGGGGGGGGAATTTTCTTCCAGTTTTGGGGGTGATCCCGTTCTTTTTTGGGGTGTTTTTGACATGTTTTGGGGTCTCTGTTGGGTTTTGTTGGGTTCTTGTGTTTCATCCTGTTGGAAAAGTTTAACTTGCGTGTTTTGGAGAACATCAGGTAGGTTTAGTGTCGTTTTGGGGTGGATCTATGTTTTTTGGGGATTTTCTTCCAGTTTTGGGGGTGATTCCGTTCTTGTTTGGGGTGTTTTTGACTTGTTTTGGGGTCTCCGTTGGGTTTTAGTTGGATTCTCGTTGGTCCTTAAGGGAAATGGGAGTGGATTGTGGGTTTTGAAGAAGATCAGGTGAGTTTAGGGTGGTTTTGCGGGGAAATTCATAGTTTTTGGTGTTTTTTCTTCTGATTCAGTTCTTTTTTGGGGTGTTTTTGACGTGTTTTGGGGTCTCCGTTGGTTTTTGTTGGGTTCTTGTTGTTCATCATGGTGAAAACGGGTAAATTGTGGGTATTGGAGAACATCAGGTAGGTTTAGGGGGACTTTTGGGGTGGATCAACGGCTTTTAGGGTTTTCTTTCGGTTTTGGGGGTGATCCCGCTTTTTTTTGTGGTGTTTTTGACGTGTTTTGGGGTTTCCGTTGCGTTTTGTTGATTTCCTAATGTGTTTTAAGTTTGTTGGGAGTGGACTTTGGGATTTGGAGAACATCAGGTAGGTTTAGTGTGGTTTTGGGGTGGATCTATGTTTTTTTGGGGTTTTCTTTCTTTTTTAGGGGTTATCCTGTTCTTGTTTGGGGTGTTTTTGACTTGTTTTGGGGTCTCCGTTGGGTTTTAGTTGGATTCTCGTTGGTCCTTAAGGGAAATGGGAGTGGATTGTGGGTTTTGAAGAAGATCAGGTGAGTTTAGGGTGGTTTTGCGGGGAAATTCATAGTTTTTGGTGTTTTTTCTTCTGATTCAGTTCTTTTTTGGGGTGTTTTTGACGTGTTTTGGGGTTTCCGTTGGGTTTCGTTGAGTTCTTAATGGGTTTTATGGTGGTTGGGAGTGGACATTTGGATTTGGAGAACATCAGGTACGTTTAGAGTGGTTTTGGGATTGGATCCGTGCTTTTTGGGGTTTTCTTTGGTTTCGGGGGTGATCCTGTTCTTGTTTGGGGTGTTTTTGACGTGTTTTGGGTTCTCCGTTGGGTTTCGTTGGGTTTTCCGTGGTCATCATGGTGGAAAAGTGTAAATTGTGGGTTTTGGAGAACATCAGGTAGGTTTATGAGGACTTTTGGGGCAGATTCATGGTTTTTAGGGTTTTCTTCTGTTTTTTCTAGTGATCCAGTTGGTTTTCGGTGTGTTTTTGACGTGTTTTGTGGTCTCCGTTGGGTTTCGTTGGGTTTTCCGTGGTCATCATGGTGGAAAAGTGTAAATTGTGGGTTTGGAGAACATCAGGTAGATTTAGGGTGTTTTTGGGGTGGATCTATGGTTTTGGGGGATTTTGTTCCAGTTTTGGGGTGATCGAATTCATTTTTGGGGTGTTTCTGCCGTGTTTTGGGTTCTTCGTTGGGTTTCGTTGGGTTTTCCGTTGTCATCATGGTGGAAAAGTGTAAATTGTGGGTTTTGGAGAACATCAGGTAGGTTTAGGGGGACTTTTGGGGTGGATTCATGATATATGGGGTTTTCTTCTGTTTTTTTTTTTTTTGGGGGGGGGTGATCGAATTCATTTTTGGGGTGTTTCTGCCGTGTTTTGGGTTCTTCGTTGGGTTTCGTTGGGTTTTCCGTTGTCATCATGGTGGAAAAGTGTAAATTGTTGGTTTTGGAGAACATCAGGTAGGTTTAGGTTGGTTTTGGGATTGGATCTATGGTTTTGGGGGATTTTCTTTTGTTTTTGGGGGTGATCCCGTTCTTTTTTGGGGTGTTTTTGACGTGTTTTGGGGTCTCCGTTGGTATTCCTTGGGTTTTCCGTGGTCATGGTGGTGGAAAATTGTAAATTGTGGGTTTTGGAGAACTTCAGGTAGGTTTAGGGGAATTTTGGGGTGGATTCATGGTATTTGGTCTTTTCTTCTGGTTTTTTTGGGTGATCCTGTTCTTTTTTGGGGTGTTTATGACGTGTTTTGGGGTCTCCGTTGGGTTTTAGTTGGGTTCTTGTTGGTCATCATTGTGAAAAAGTGTAAATTGTGGGTTTTGGAGAACATCAGGTAGGTTTAGGGGGACTTTTGGGGCAGAGTCATGTTTTTTGGTGTTTTCTTCTGTTTCTTGGGGTGGTCCCGTTCTTTTTTGGGAAATTTTTGAGGTGTTTGGGGGTCTCCGTTGGGTTTTGTTGTGTACTCGTTGGTCATCGTGGTGGAAAATGGTAAATTGTGGGTTTTGGAGAACATCAGGTAGGTTTAGGTTGGTTTTGGGATTGGATCTATGGTTTTGGGGGATTTTCTTTTGTTTTTGGGGGTGATCCCGTTCTTTTTTGGGGTGTTTTTGACTTCTTTTGGGGTCTCCGTTGGGTTTCGTTGGGTTTTCCATGGTCATCATGTTGGAAAATTGTAAATTGTGGGTTTTGGAGATCATCAGGTAGGTTTAGGGTGGTTTTGGGGTGGATCTATGATTTTGAAGGATTTTCTTCCAATTTTGGGGGTGATCCCTTTCTTTTTTTTTTTTTTTTTTTTTTTTTTTTTTTGACGTGTTTTGTGGTCTCCGTTGGGTTTTGTTGGGTTTTCCATGGTCATCAATGTGGAAAAGTGTAAATTGTGGGTTTTGGAGAACTTCAGGTTGGTTTAGGGGGATTTTTGGTGTGGATCTATGTCTTTTGGGGTTTTCTTTCGTTGTTGGGGTTGAACCAGTTCTTTTTTGGGGTGTTTTTGACGTTTTTGGGGTCTCCGTTGGGTTTTGTTGGGTTCTCGTTGGTCGTTAAGCTAAATGGGAGTGGATTGTGGGTTTTGAAGAAGATCAGGTGAGTTTAGGGTGATTTGGGAGGGAAATGCATAGTTTTGTTTTTTTTTTCTTCTGATCCAGTTCTTTTTTGGGGTGTTTTTGAGGTGTTTTGGGGTTTCCGTTGCGTTATGTTGAGTTCCTAATGGGTTTTATGGTGGGTGGGAGTGGATTTTGGGATTTGGAGAAGATCAGGTAGGTTTAAGGATTTTCTTGGGGTTAAATCACGTATTTTCTTCTGATCCAGTTTGCTTTTGGGGTGTTTTTGAGGTGTTTTGGGGTTTCTGTTGCGTTTTGTTGAGTTCCTAATGGGTTTTATGGTGGTTGGGAGTGGACTTTGGGATTTGGAGAAGATCAGGTAGGTTTAGGGTGGTTTTGGGATTGGATCCATGCTTTTTGGGGATTTTCTTCCAGTTTGGGGGGTTATCCCGTTCTTTTTTGGGGTGTTTTTGACATGTTTTGATGTCTCTGTTGGGTTTTGTTGGGTTTTCTGTTGGCATCTTGGTGGAAAAGGGTAAATTGTGGGTTTTGGAGAACTTCAGGTAGGTTTAGGGGGACTTTTGGGGTGGATTCATGGTATTTGGGGTTTTCTTCTGTTTTTTTGGGGAGATCCTGTTCTTTTTTTTTTTTTTTTTTTTTTTTTTTTTTGACATGTTTTTTGTCTCCATTGGGTTTCGTTGGGTTTTCCATGGTCATCATGGTGGAAAAGGGTAAATTTGTGGGTTTTGGAGAACATCAGGTAGGTTTAGGCTGGTTTTGGGATTGGATCTGTGCTTTTTGGGGATTTTCTTCCAGTTTATGGGTGATCCCTTTCTTTTTTGGGGTGTTTTTGACGTGTTTTGGTGTCTCCTTTTGGGTTTTCGTTTGGTTCATGTTGGTCATCATGGTGAAAATTGTAAATTTTTGGGGGGGGAATTTTCTTCCAGTTTTGGGGGTGATCCCGTTCTTTTTTGGGGTGTTTTTGACATGTTTTGGGGTCTCTGTTGGGTTTTGTTGGGTTCTTGTGTTTCATCCTGTTGGAAAAGTTTAACTTGCGTGTTTTGGAGAACATCAGGTAGGTTTAGTGTCGTTTTGGGGTGGATCTATGTTTTTTGGGGATTTTCTTCCAGTTTTGGGGGTGATTCCGTTCTTGTTTGGGGTGTTTTTGACTTGTTTTGGGGTCTCCGTTGGGTTTTAGTTGGATTCTCGTTGGTCCTTAAGGGAAATGGGAGTGGATTGTGGGTTTTGAAGAAGATCAGGTGAGTTTAGGGTGGTTTTGCGGGGAAATTCATAGTTTTTGGTGTTTTTTCTTCTGATTCAGTTCTTTTTTGGGGTGTTTTTGACGTGTTTTGGGGTCTCCGTTGGTTTTTGTTGGGTTCTTGTTGTTCATCATGGTGAAAACGGGTAAATTGTGGGTATTGGAGAACATCAGGTAGGTTTAGGGGGACTTTTGGGGTGGATCAACGGCTTTTAGGGTTTTCTTTCGGTTTTGGGGGTGATCCCGCTTTTTTTTGTGGTGTTTTTGACGTGTTTTGGGGTTTCCGTTGCGTTTTGTTGATTTCCTAATGTGTTTTAAGTTTGTTGGGAGTGGACTTTGGGATTTGGAGAACATCAGGTAGGTTTAGTGTGGTTTTGGGGTGGATCTATGTTTTTTTGGGGTTTTCTTTCTTTTTTAGAGGTTATCCTGTTCTTGTTTGGGGTGTTTTTGACTTGTTTTGGGGTCTCCGTTGGGTTTTAGTTGGATTCTCGTTGGTCCTTAAGGGAAATGGGAGTGGATTGTGGGTTTTGAAGAAGATCAGGTGAGTTTAGGGTGGTTTTGCGGGGAAATTCATAGTTTTTGGTGTTTTTTCTTCTGATTCAGTTCTTTTTTGGGGTGTTTTTGACGTGTTTTGGGGTTTCCGTTGGGTTTCGTTGAGTTCCTAATGGGTTTTATGGTGGTTGGGAGTGGACATTTGGATTTGGAGAACATCAGGTACGTTTAGAGTGGTTTTGGGATTGGATCCGTGCTTTTTGGGGTTTTCTTTGGTTTTGGGGGTGATCCTGTTCTTGTTTGGGGTGTTTTTGACGTGTTTTGGGTTCTCCGTTGGGTTTCGTTGGGTTTTCCGTGGTCATCATGGTGGAAAAGTGTAAATTGTGGGTTTTGGAGAACATCAGGTAGGTTTATGAGGACTTTTGGGGCAGATTCATGGTTTTTAGGGTTTTCTTCTGTTTTTTCTAGTGATCCAGTGTGTTTTCGGCGTGTTTTTGACGTGTTTTGTGGTCTCCGTTGGGTTTCGTTGGGTTTTCCGTGGTCATCATGGTGGAAAAGTGTAAATTGTGGGTTTTGGAGAACATCAGGTAGATTTAGGGTGTTTTTGGGGTGGATCTATGGTTTTGGGGGATTTTGTTCCAGTTTTGGGGTGATCGAATTCATTTTTGGGGTGTTTCTGCCGTGTTTTGGGTTCTTCGTTGGGTTTCGTTGGGTTTTCCGTTGTCATCATGGTGGAAAAGTGTAAATTGTGGGTTTTGGAGAACATCAGGTAGGTTTAGGGGGACTTTTGGGGTGGATTCATGATATATGGGGTTTTCTTCTGTTTTTTTTTTTTTTTGGGGGGGGGTGATCCAATTCATTTTGGGGGTGTTTTTGACGTGTTTTGGGGTCTCCATTGGGTTTCGTTGCGTTTTCCGTGGTCATCATGGTGGAAAAGGGTAAATTGTTGGTTTTGGAGAACATCAGGTAGGTTTAGGTTGGTTTTGGGATTGGATCTATGGTTTTGGGGGATTTTCTTTTGTTTTTGGGGGTGATCCCGTTCTTTTTTGGGGTGTTTTTGACGTGTTTTGGGGTCTCCGTTGGTATTCCTTGGGTTTTCCGTGGTCATGGTGGTGGAAAATTGTAAATTGTGGGTTTTGGAGAACTTCAGGTAGGTTTAGGGGAATTTTGGGGTGGATTCATGGTATTTGGTCTTTTCTTCTCTTTTTTTTGGGTGATCCTGTTCTTTTTCGGGGTGTTTATGACGTGTTTTGGGGTCTCCGTTGGGTTTTAGTTGGGTTCTTGTTGGTCATCATGGTGAAAAAGTGTAAATTGTGGGTTTTGGAGAACATCAGGTAGGTTTAGGGGGACTTTTGGGGCAGAGTCATGTTTTTTGGTGTTTTCTTCTGTTTCTTGGGGTGGTCCCGTTCTTTTTTGGGAAATTTTTGAGGTGTTTGGGGGTCTCCGTTGGGTTTTGTTGTGTACTCGTTGGTCATCGTGGTGGAAAATGGTAAATTGTGGGTTTTGGAGAACATCAGGTAGGTTTAGGTTGGTTTTGGGATTGGATCTATGGTTTTGGGGGATTTTCTTTTGTTTTTGGGGGTGATCCCGTTCTTTTTTGGGGTGTTTTTGACTTCTTTTGGGGTCTCCGTTGGGTTTCGTTGGGTTTTCCATGGTCATCATGTTGGAAAATTGTAAATTGTGGGTTTTGGAGATCATCAGGTAGGTTTAGGGTGGTTTTGGGGTGGATCTATGATTTTGAAGGATTTTCTTCCAATTTTGGGGGTGATCCCTTTCTTTTTTTTTTTTTTTTTTTTTTTTTTTGACGTGTTTTGTGGTCTCCGTTGGGTTTTGTTGGGTTTTCCATGGTCATCAATGTGGAAAAGTGTAAATTGTGGGTTTTGGAGAACTTCAGGTTGGTTTAGGGGGATTTTTGGTGTGGATCTATGTCTTTTGGGGTTTTCTTTCGTTGTTGGGGTTGAACCAGTTCTTTTTTGGGGTGTTTTTGACGTTTTTGGGGTCTCCGTTGGGTTTTGTTGGGTTCTCGTTGGTCGTTAAGCTAAATGGGAGTGGATTGTGGGTTTTGAAGAAGATCAGGTGAGTTTAGGGTGATTTGGGAGGGAAATGCATAGTTTTGTTTTTTTTTTCTTCTGATCCAGTTCTTTTTTGGGGTGTTTTTGACGTGTTTTGGGGTTTCCGTTGCGTTATGTTGAGTTCCTAATGGGTTTTATGGTGGGTGGGAGTGGATTTTGGGATTTGGAGAAGATCAGGTAGGTTTAAGGATTTTCTTGGGGTTAAATCACGTATTTTCTTCTGATCCAGTTTGCTTTTGGGGTGTTTTTGAGGTGTTTTGGGGTTTCTGTTGCGTTTTGTTGAGTTCCTAATGGGTTTTATGGTGGTTGGGAGTGGACTTTGGGATTTGGAGAAGATCAGGTAGGTTTAGGGTGGTTTTGGGATTGGATCCATGCTTTTTGGGGATTTTCTTCCAGTTTGGGGGGTTATCCCGTTCTTTTTTGGGGTGTTTTTGACATGTTTTGATGTCTCTGTTGGGTTTTGTTGGGTTTTCTGTTGGCATCTTGGTGGAAAAGGGTAAATTGTGGGTTTTGGAGAACTTCAGGTAGGTTTAGGGGGACTTTTGGGGTGGATTCATGGTATTTGGGGTTTTCTTCTGTTTTTTTGGGGAGATCCTGTTCTTTTTTTTTTTTTTTTTTTTTTTTTTTTTTGACATGTTTTTTGTCTCCATTGGGTTTCGTTGGGTTTTCCATGGTCATCATGGTGGAAAAGGGTAAATTTGTGGGTTTTGGAGAACATCAGGTAGGTTTAGGCTGGTTTTGGGATTGGATCTGTGCTTTTTGGGGATTTTCTTCCAGTTTATGGGTGATCCCTTTCTTTTTTGGGGTGTTTTTGACGTGTTTTGGTGTCTCCTTTTGGGTTTTCGTTTGGTTCATGTTGGTCATCATGGTGAAAATTGTAAATTTTTGGGGGGGGAATTTTCTTCCAGTTTTGGGGGTGATCCCGTTCTTTTTTGGGGTGTTTTTGACATGTTTTGGGGTCTCTGTTGGGTTTTGTTGGGTTCTTGTGTTTCATCCTGTTGGAAAAGTTTAACTTGCGTGTTTTGGAGAACATCAGGTAGGTTTAGTGTCGTTTTGGGGTGGATCTATGTTTTTGGGGGATTTTCTTCCAGTTTTGGGGGTGATTCCGTTCTTGTTTGGGGTGTTTTTGACTTGTTTTGGGGTCTCCGTTGGGTTTTAGTTGGATTCTCGTTGGTCCTTAAGGGAAATGGGAGTGGATTGTGGGTTTTGAAGAAGATCAGGTGAGTTTAGGGTGGTTTTGCGGGGAAATTCATAGTTTTTGGTGTTTTTTCTTCTGATTCAGTTCTTTTTTGGGGTGTTTTTGACGTGTTTTGGGGTCTCCGTTGGTTTTTGTTGGGTTCTTGTTGTTCATCATGGTGAAAACGGGTAAATTGTGGGTATTGGAGAACATCAGGTAGGTTTAGGGGGACTTTTGGGGTGGATCAACGGCTTTTAGGGTTTTCTTTCGGTTTTGGGGGTGATCCCGCTTTTTTTTGTGGTGTTTTTGACGTGTTTTGGGGTTTCCGTTGCGTTTTGTTGATTTCCTAATGTGTTTTAAGTTTGTTGGGAGTGGACTTTGGGATTTGGAGAACATCAGGTAGGTTTAGTGTGGTTTTGGGGTGGATCTATGTTTTTTTGGAGTTTTCTTTCTTTTTTAGGGGTTATCCTGTTCTTGTTTGGGGTGTTTTTGACTTGTTTTGGGGTCTCCGTTGGGTTTTAGTTGGATTCTCGTTGGTCCTTAAGGGAAATGGGAGTGGATTGTGGGTTTTGAAGAAGATCAGGTGAGTTTAGGGTGGTTTTGCGGGGAAATTCATAGTTTTTGGTGTTTTTTCTTCTGATTCAGTTCTTTTTTGGGGTGTTTTTGACGTGTTTTGGGGATGTCCGTTGTGTTTTGTTGGGTTCTCGTTGGTCATCATTGTGAAAAAGGGTAAATTTGTGGGTTTTGGAGAACATCAGGTAGGCTTAGGGGGACTTTTGGGGTGGATCTATGGCTTTTGGGTTTTTCTTCTGTTTTTTGGGGAGATCCTGTTCTTTTTTGTTTTTTGACATGTTTTTTGTCTCCATTGGGTTTCGTTGGGTTTTCCGTGGTCATCATGGTGGAAAAGGGTAAATTTGTGGGTTTTGGAGAACATCAGGTAGGTTTAGGCTGGTTTTGGGATTGGATCTGTGCTTTTTGGGGATTTTCTTCCAGTTTATGGGTGATCCCTTTCTTTTTTGGGGTGTTTTTGACGTGTTTTGGTGTCTCCTTTTGGGTTTTCATTTGGTTCATGTTGGTCATCATGGTGAAAATTGTAAATTTTTGGGGGGGGAATTTTCTTCCAGTTTTGGGGGTGATCCCGTTCTTTTTTGGGGTGTTTTTGACATGTTTTGGGGTCTCTGTTGGGTTTTGTTGGGTTCTTGTGTTTCATCATGTTGGAAAAGTTTAACTTGCGTGTTTTGGAGAACATCGGGTAGGTTTAGTGTCGTTTTGCTGTGGATCTATTTTTTTGGGGTTTTCTTTCGTTTTGGGGGGTTATCCCATTCTTTTTTGGGGTGTTTTTGACGTGTTTTGAGGTCTCCGTTTGTTTTTTTTTTTGGGTTTCCATTGGGTTTTCTGGTGGTTGGGAGTGGATTGTACATTTAGGAGAACATCAGGTAGGTTTAAGGGTTTTTTGTGTTGTTAGATCACATTTTTTCTTCTGATTCGGTTCGCTTTTGGGGTGTTTTTGACGTGTTTTGTGGTTTCTGTTGCGTTTTGTTGAGTTTTGACAAATTGACAAATCCTTGAAGTCCCTTTTGATTGCTCACAGGCTATGCGTTGCCACTCCTTCTCCTCCCAGATATAGGACGAGCAATCGGTAATAGTCTGACGGTTGAACCAAGCTGGGAAGCCTCCTTGTGATGTCCTAACCCAGGCCCTAGGAAGGCAGCAGATTTCCCTTAGAGGAGGGTCCCTTCTACATATTGGACCCTCTGTTCCGCTGATTG
>NW_028136628.1:0-52500 GCF_965140915.1 Aythya marila | reverse complement strand
ACCCTAATCCTTACCCTACCCTTATCCTTACCATTACTCTATCCTTTACCCTAACTCTTAACCCTAACCCTAACCCTTACCCTAACCCTTACCATAAACCTAACGCTTTGCCTAAACCTAAACCTTATCCTCACCCTCAGCCTTACCCTAACCCTTACCCTTAGCCTTACCCTAACACTTACCCTTGCCCTAACCCTTACCCGTACCCTAATCTGAACCCAAACCCTAACCCTAATACTCTCACCCTAACCCTTACTCTAACCCTAACCACAACCCCAACCCCTAACCCCTAACCCTCACCCTAACCCTCTAAACCTACCCCTAACCTATCCCTAACCCTAACCCTCTAAGCCTAACCCTAACCCTCTAAGCCTAACAATAACCCCCAACCCCAACCCTCACCCGAAACCCTAACTCTAGCCCCAGCCCTAGCCCCTAACCCTAGTTCCCGAGAACTACATCTCCCGGTATGCTCTGGGCATTCAACATGGCCTCCCGGAAGTCCCGAATCCGAAAACTACATCTCCCGGCATGCTCTGGGCACACAACATGGCCTCCCAGTGCCGGAAAACTACACCTACCAGCATTCCCCGCACAGCCAGCATGGCCAATCACAGGCCGAGTGCTCGAGAACTGCATTTACCAGCACTCACTGGAACCCTCACCGCCCTTACAAAAAAAGCCTCAAGCCCTAACATCCAAAAAACCTCGAAACCCCTACAGACCTAACCCAAACTATTTACCACACTAAACCCCTGAAGACCTATGCCTAAAACCCCCAACCCAAAATCTTAGGATGCTCAAAACCCAAACCCAACCCAAAACGTTAGGAATGCTCAAAGCCCTAGCCCAAAAACTTAGGGCGCTCCAAACCCTAACCCCAAAACATTAAGACGCAAAAAACCCTAACCCAAAAACTTAGGGTAATACACCATAAATGTTTGCTCATTGTCTTTTGTATTATAAAAACAAGGAGTTCTGTTTGAGGAGCGGGAGTTGCGAAAGCTCCCTGCTGAAGTAAGGAGCTGCATAATGCTTGCCTAGACATTATGAAAATTCTTTTGCTTAACGTAACAAAAAATAGACCCCCCAACCCATTCTCCTTCTGCATCTCAGTTGCCTCTTTTGTTCAAAGACACTGTTGCAAAGCTCATGTAACCATCTCCTGATAAGTTGCTAAAGTAGTGTATCGACATACATGCCTTCCTGTCTAACGCTGGGCCAACATGACCAAATAATAAAAGAAGTTGAACCACAACGCCGAGGAAGACTACGGCCTTCATCTTCACAACCACCAGAGGGACAGAGACGACCCCCTAGCAACAGTGCGCGCAGTCGCAGAATATACCAGGATGTGCTGCATAATCCCGGAATTAGCAAAATATAAATAAAAAGGGACTCTGGCGGGGGTGAGGTGCGTGCCGTTGGCGGAGCTGAGACTCCCCGGCCGCCCAGTGCTGTTTTGCTTGATGTTTGCTCACTCAATAAATTCCTTTCTATGATTAATACAATGCTCTATGAAAATTAATTAAGGGGGCAACTTATAACACTTTGGACGCTCAAAACCCTATCCCGAAAACATTAGGACGCTCCAAACTCTATCCAGAAAACTTAGGACTCTCCAAACCCTATTCCAAAAACTTAGGACGCTCAAAACCCTATCCTGGAAACATTGAGATGCTCAAAACCCTTTCCCGAAAACTTAGGATGCTCCAAACCCTATCCTGGAAACATTAAGATGCTCAAAACCCTAACCCAATTACTTAGGATGCTTGAAAGCCTATCCCAAAAAATTAGGGCACACAAAAGCCTAACCCCAAAAATTAAGATGCTCAAAATCCAAACCCCCAAAATTAGGATACTCAAAACCCTGGACCTGGAGAAACTAACCTGAAAAAACAAAACAAAACAAAACAAAAAAAAGATCTTAAAACCCTAACCGTAAATAACTGACCAAAAATAAAACCTTAAGACTCTAACCCTAAAAAACATATCAACACTACAACCCAAAAAACTCTAATACCCTAACACGCTAACCCTGAAACCCTTAAAACCCTAACCCCCAAATCCTTAAAACCCTAACCGTTAAAACTCCAACCCTAAAAACCTTAAAATCCTAAACATAAACCCTGAAACCCCTTACCCTGAAACCCAACCCTAGTGCCCAATCCCTGAAACCTTAAAACCCTGAATCAATCTGTAGCAAATAGCATAGGCTGAGTCGAGGATCTCAGTACAGTAGCATTATTATTCGAGATTACAATGGCGGGTGTCCCACAAGCAGGAGGGTGCCTACTAATTCCATACACAGTTTATACACTTTTTTTTTCTGCCGAGGACCGGGACCCTCCCGACCCTCCCCTGTTTCCCCTTTAACTGTGCTATTCAAGGTTCATAATCTAGCTGGTGCTTCACAGAAAATACACAGCTGCTGGCCTGTTACAAGTCACATTTCTTTTGAGGTTTTTACTCTTTGAGGTGGTAATGTTTCTTACGCCGTGATTTCCACCTAATTGCTGTAAGGATTCTGGTTGTCTGCGTTTTACAAGGTTGTCTGTTATAATAAATAAAAGTCCCAAATAGGATTACAATCAAAGTTTACAATTCACTGAATGAATAGAGGTAAGCAAACAGTGCTGGGTACGCCGGGAGTCTCTGCTCCACCAAGACGCGCACCAGTTATACACCAGTTACCTCCCTTAAGGGATATAGAGAAGCCCTCTCAGATACTTCCGTCCTGCTTCTCCTGCATGTGGCCGGAGGTCGGTCTAATTCTGGTGCTGTTGGTGGTGGAAGCTGGGGCAACGGTGGTACTGGTGGCGATACCACAGCCACCGGAGGGGGAGCCGCCGGGGGTGGATTGTTAGGATATGGAGGTGGTAGCTTATCCAACGGCTCACGTTTATCTTCTTTTTCTTTTTCTTTTTCATGTTCTTCTTGTTCTTCAAATTTCTTACCTGCTTTTAGTGTAAATATTGAGGCTGGAAAAGGACCTGAAGTCCTCCTGATCCATAATCCTGCATAATCGCTTTCTTCCTGGCTAAAAGCTTCCTTTGAATTAACATGGATATTTAAGGCCTGGCAAATCCAGTCTTCGAAGGTTCCAAAAACAGGCCAAAAGACATGTAGTCTTAAAGGCTCCTTTGGCCATTCTGTCACATAATACTGGACCATTTTTAATTTACTTTTTCCTTTTCTGGGGTCCCTATCATTCCAATTTCTAATCGTTATTCCTAATGGACTTTCTGGTGGTATGACTGGTAATTTGCTCCCTTTCTTCTGGTCTCTGGTCTTTGATTTTGTCTGACCCATCTAGGAATTTTACTATGGCAATTCCCATAGCCCTTGGTTACCTTAGTAAGAGTGTCTTGCAGGGGGTCGAGGACCTATCACACACCCACAAGTCCTATAGGAATCCCTTCGGTCCTTCACCGGCCAAGTCCCTCGTGGGAGATTGGAACCGCGGTTAGAAGACCTCCACAATCGCTTCGGAACTAAGTTCCATCTCAGTCACACTCTTACACACACAGGCAACCGAACCCCACCCAACCGAACGGTATACGCTTTAAATGCTTACGACTCCGTCATCTTCGTTCGGATCTTCACACACACAATTATGGGCAAAATATAGTGCTGCAGCTGGCAAGGGAGCTGAAAAAAAGAATCAGAAACTTTGCTTACCTTTATTCAGGTTTAAGATGCCATTAGTTCCGACCTGACTCAAACAGCAGCCACCAAATGGTGGGGGTGCCTCTCCTAGATCAAACCAGAAATCAGGAACCAAAGCCCTCCCGGACGAGAGCCCACTTGTAATAAATGACTGGGTCCCAAATAGGATTGCAATTGAAATTTACAATTTATTAAATGAATAGAGGTAAGCAAGCAGCGCTGGGTGCGCCAGGAGTCTCTGCTCCACCAAGACGCACACAAGTTACATTAGGCGGCTGGTTTTTATGCTGCTAGGCTAATACATATTCATTACTACTTCTACAAAACGCAGGGTTATTCTAATTAGTTCCCAGAATCCAAACCCTCCCACTGGTGCAGGCGTTATCAGTCTCCGGTGGTCCCTCTGGGGGCCGCTCGTACTGAAGGCTCGTAGTCTTCCTCCCAGGCTTTTCTCTTGTCCATCTCCTTTGTCCATCTTGGCTGGATGGCAGACACTTGCATAGTGTCCCATGCAACAGTTGTAATAGTTAGCAGTTATTCTGAAACCCCTTTGTTCTCTTATCCTCTATTGACCGGAATTGCTGGACCATTCCTTTGCAAGATTCAAGAACTATATATATTAACCACTCTGGTTTTCTTAGACTTTTCATCATATCATGCGGCCCTAGCATTGTTCCATATTGACACGAATCAGATGAACTCATTTCACACTGTTAAGCTGTCTTATCACTGCAAGCATATCTCAATACCACCTTCCTTCCCTCTACAGGATGTAACTGCGCAAAAACAACATTTTTATTCCCACAACCTTGATCCCCTTACCCTGAAATCCTTATTCCCCTTAAACCTAACAACTCTAACCACAACCCTAACCCTTATTATCAACCCCCTAACGCTAATGACACTGACCTTAATCCAAACCCCAAACTGCCCCTAACCCCAGACAACCAACAACGAAACACACACACACAAAGATGGAAACTACAAAAAAGGCAAAACCCACGATACAGGCCCCAAATCACAAATACGCAACCAAAATGCTACAGAAAAGCCCCAGATGCAGGCCCCAAATGCTACTGCTAGGCCTCAAAAGCTCAAGATGCAT
The DNA here is from genome assembly GCF_965140915.1 of Aythya marila. Taxonomy (NCBI): domain Eukaryota; kingdom Metazoa; phylum Chordata; class Aves; order Anseriformes; family Anatidae; genus Aythya; species Aythya marila. The sequence goes on along the minus strand of NW_028136628.1, from coordinate 47,726 downwards.
CCCAAAGCAAAAATGCAGACCCCAAACGTTACAGAAAAGCCCCCAAACCCAGGCTGCACAAGTCTACAAGCAGGCCCCAAACTGCCAACAGAAGCAGGCACCAACCACACCCAGATGCAGACCCCAACTGCCCACAAGCAGCTCCTACCCCACCACCCCCTCCCAAGAACTGGACTCCACCAAGACACTGGCCCAAGACCCGGGCCCGCCCCCCGCCATCCCCCCTACCCTCCCCCCGACACAGGTGTACAAGCAGCTCACAACCCGCCCCTTCAGAGACCGGTCCCACTCCCCCCCCCCCTCCCCAAGACATGGGATGCGGAGGTGTACAACCAACTCCCAACTCCCTCCCCCTCAAAGGGAGGCCCCAAAGACCCCCAAATGGAGGCTCCTAGAGTGAACAAGCACCTCCCAACTCCCCCAGGCACAGGCCCACCCCCCCCCCCAAACACAGGCCACAGAGGTGTATAAACAGCCCAGACCCCCCTCCAAGACCATGGCCCCTATAGTGTACAAGCAGCTCCCAACCACCCACAGATGCAGGCCCCAACCCTTTAAAGAAGGGAGGCACCTAGAATGCATGAGCAACTCCCAACCCCCCTCAAATAAAGACCCCAAAAGTGTACAAGTAGCTCCCCCCCAGAGACAGGACCCAAAGGTGTACAACCAGTTCCCAACACCCCTGAGACACAGGCCCCAACCCCCTCCCCAGACACAGGGACCCAAATTCTACAAGCAGCTCCCAACCCCTGCCAGGCAGGCCCCCTACCCTATACAAGCAGCTCCCAACCCTCCCCCCCCCCCCCGAGGGAGGCCCCCAAGCCCCCCACAAACACAGGCCCCTACAGTGTACAGGCAGCTCCCAGCCACCCCCAGATGCTGGCCCCAAAGTTGTACAAACAGCTCCCAGCCACCCTGCAGAAACAGATTCCTACATTGTACAAGCAGTTCCCAGCCCGCTAGACACAGGCCCTGACCCCCCACACATGCAGGCCCCAAAGGTGTACAAGCAGCTCCCACCCCTCCCCCAGACGCAGGTCCCAAGCCCCCCCCCCCCCAAACACAGGCCCCTACAACCAGCACCCAACCCCCTACCCCCGATGCCAGGCCCAAAGGTGTAGAAGCAGCTCCAAACCTCCTCCCTCAACCCAGGCTCCAACAGTGTACAAGCACCTCCCAACCAACCCTCCCCTTCCCCCCCCCCCGACACAGGCTCCAAAGGAATACAAAGAGCTCCCACCCCTCCCCCAGATGCTGGTCTCAACCCCCCCCCGCCCCCAGAAGCAGGCCCCAAAGGTGTAGAGTCAGCTCCCAACCCCCTCAATGCTGGCCCCAAGGGTCTACAAGCAGCTCCCCCCTTGCCCCCAGATATCGGCCCCCAGACACAGACCCCAAAAGCCTAATCACAGGCCCTGAACTCTAGAGGCAGGCTCCAAAACCCAGGACAAAGCCCCAGTGGTTCGAGACAGGGCCCAAATCCCAGACACAGGCCCCAAACGCTAAACATATGCCAAAAAAAGTATTAGTGCTGGTGCCAAATGTTACAGTGTCTGTAAAAAAAAAAAAAGCCCAAAAGCCCGAGATGCTAAAGGCTGAGACGTAACTTGGCTTTCTGAATTACTGGAAAGCAGCTTTCATTCTCAGATAATTGTGTGCAGGCTAGATAGGATGGGGCTTCAGGCACCTCTTCACCTGAGGAAACACACTGCCATCAGGCACCGCTGTGCCAGACAAGCTTGTTCTGCTAGAACACCCTACTCAGATGCACTGTGGCATTCAAGTGAACTGCTTTCATGCAAATATAAGGACTGATGTTACAACCCACCTTGCCTGTGGCACCTGATGAACAGAAGAGTAAGCCACCGCAGCGCTTCAAAACCATCCCTGCACGTGCCGCTCCTTGTCGCTCTCTGGCCTTATCTCATATCCTTATCCACTTCTGTGGAGAGCCTGCCACGGCACCTGCAAAGCAAGACGGACACCTTTCATAGTCACCTTGTGCTACTTGGTCGTTCTGCTCCAACCCAGCTCATGACCAGCCCCTCTTCTTACACAGCTCTTCAGAGTGCAGTTTGCTCCTTTGAGCCTGTGCGAGACACCTGTGAAAGAAAAAGAAACGCATAGGCCGATGCAGCATCCAAAGACACAGCACAACTAGGTAAGTTACTCTCATCTGCTCCCTTACCTCTGCCGCTTACCAGCCCCCGAGGCAGATGCTTCAATCTACCCTCTTCAAACAGCTACAACACCTCTAAAAGACAAAGAGGGGATGCTTAGAGGAACAGTGAGACCTACAACACAACAACTGCTACATCTGTTCCTCACTCACCTTGCCAGAGGCAGCTCTGCGTGTGACGTCCCAGGTTGTACACTGCGTTACCTAACCCTTACCGTAACCCTTACCCTAACCCTTCTCACCCTTACCATTACCCAAATCCTTACCTTTACTTTTTCCTTACCCTTACTCTTTCCTTTAACCATAACCTTACCCTTACCCTATACCTTACTCCAACCCTTCCCCTTACCTTCCCCTTCCCCTTCCCCTTAACCTAACCCTAAACCTTAAACCTTACCGTAAACCTTACCCTTTCTGCTACACTTACCCTTAGCGTAAATCTAAACCTTACACTTACCCTTAGCCTAACCCTCACCCTTACCATTACCCATACCCTTATTCTTACTCTTATCCTAACCCTTTCCTTTACACTTACGGTTACCATTAACCTTACCCTTACCCTAACACTTATCCTTAACCTAACCCTTACCCTAAACCTTACACTTACTCTTAACATTAACCTTACCCTTAACCTTTAGCTAATACTTAATCTTACGTTTTTCTCACCCTAACCCTATAATTAACCATAACCATTACCCTAACACTTAACCTTACCCTTACAATAAGCCACACAACAACACTTAAATGTACACTTACGCTTAAACTTGCCCTAGCAATTACTCGTACAATTAAAATATTAATTAATTAAATTAAAAAATTTTAATTTAAAATAAATTGAATTAAAAAAATTAAATACCATTATCCTTATACCTTATCCTTAACCCTCACCCTTATCATTACCAATACCCTTACTCTTACACTTATTCTTCTACATACAACTTACCCTTTTCCTAACACTTAACCCTAACCTAACTCTAACCCTAAACCTTACCTGAACCCTTTCCAGTACCATTACATTAACCCTTACCCTTAACCTAAACCTTACACTTGCTCTTAACCTTAACCTAATACTTACCTTTACGTTTTCCTCACACTAACCCTAAAATTAACCCTAACCATTACCCTAACAGTTACCCCTAACCTAACCCTTACTCTAACACTTACAGTGACCCGTACACTTAAACATACCCTTACACTTACTCTTACCCTAACCCTTACCCTTATCATAACCCATACTCTAACACATACTTCCACCCGTACCCTTACGCTTTCCGTTACCCTAACTCTTACCCTTACCCTTACCCTTACCCTTACCCTTACCCTTACCCTTACCGTTACCCTTACCCTTACCCTTACCCTTACCCTTACCCTTACCCTTACTCTTACCCTATCCCTTACCCAATCCCTTACCCTATCCCTTACCCTTAACCTAACCCTAAACCTTACCCTTATCCTAACACTTACCCTTACCGTAAAAATTACCCTTTCTGCTACACTTACCCTTAGCCTAAATCTAAACCTTACACTTAACCTTAGCCTAACCCTCACCCTTACCATTACCCATACCCTTATTCTTACTCTTACCCTAACCCTTACCTTTACACTTACGGTTACCATTAACCTTACCCTTACCCTAACACTTATCCTTAACCTAACCCTTACCCTAAACCTTACCCCAACCCTTACCCTGACCCTTACATTAACCCTAACCCTTACCCTAAACCTTACACTTACTCTTAACCTTAACCTTAGCTGTAACCTAATACTTACCCTTACGTTTCCCTCACCCTAACCCTAAAATTAACCCTAACCATTACCCTAACACTTAACCTTACCCTAACCCTAAAATTACTCGTACAATTACCCTTACGCTTACCCTTACCCTTAACCTAAGCCTAAACCATACAGTAAACCTTACCCTTTCTGCTACACTTACCCTTAGCCTAAATCTAAACCTTACTCTTACCCTTAGCCTAATCTTTACCCTTAACCTAACCCTAACCCTAAACCTTATCCCAGCCCTTACCCTGACCCTTACATTAACCCTAACCCTTACCCTATAACTTACACTTACTCTTAACCGTAACCTTACCCTTAACCATTACCCTAACACTTACCCTTACGTTTCCCTCAACCTAACCCTAAAATTAACCCTAACCATTACCCTAACACTTACCCTTACCCTAACCCTAACCGTAACTCTAACCCTTACTGTAACCCTTACCCTGACCCGTACCCTTACACTTACCCTTACCCTAAGCCTTTCCCTTACCATGACCCATACCCTAACACGTACTTGTAGCCTTAACCTTACCGTTCCCCTTACCCTTACCTTTACTGTCTCCGTTACCCTTACACTTACACTTAACATAAACCTTAACCTTAACCTAAACCTTATCATAAGCCATACAACAACACTTACATGTAAATTTACGCTTGACTTACCCTAGCAATTACTCGTACAATTACCCTTAACCTTACTATTAAGCTAACCCTAAACCTTACCCTTATGATAACACTTACCCTTATCCTAAACCTTACCCTTTCTGCTGCACTTACCGTTTGCCTAATTCTAAATCTTACCCTAACCCTCACCCTTACCTAAATCTAACCATTACCCTAACCTTCACTCTTACCCTTACCATTATACTTACTTTTACCCTTAACCTAAACCTTACCCCAACCGTTACCCTGACCCTTACATTAACCCTAACCCTTACGCTAACCCTAACCCTAACCCTAACCCTAACCCTAACCCTAACCCTGACCCTGACCCTGACCCTGACCCTAACCCTAACCCTAACCCTAACCCTAACCCTTACTCTAAACCTAACCCTTAACCTAAACCTTACACTTAATCTTATCTTTAACCTTACCCTTAAACTAATACATACCCTTACGTTTCCCTCATCATAACCCTAAAATTAACCGTAACCATTACCCTAACACTTATACTTACCTAACCCTAAACCTTACTCTAACTTTTACCCTGAGCCAGAACCTTAGACTTGCCCTTCCCCTTCCCCTTACTAATACCGTTACCATAACCCTTACCCATACACTTACAGTTACCATTAACCTTACCCTTACCCTAACACTTACCCTTACCCTATCCCTTACACTTATCTTATCCATACAAATTACGCTTTCCCTAACACTTAACCTTAACCTAACCCTAACCCTAAACCTTACCTGAACCCTTACTCTGACCCTTACATTAACCCTTACCCTAAAACTTACACTTAACCTTAACCTTACCCTTAACCTTAACCTAATACTTACCCTTACTTTTCCCTCACCCTAACCCTAAAATTAACCCTAACCATTACCCCAACACTTACCCTTACCCTAACCCTTACCCTTACCATAACCCATACTCTAACACATACTTCTACCCGTACCCGTACCCTTACGGTAACTCTTACCCTTACCGTAACCCTTACCGTTACCGTTACCGTGGCCCTTACCCTTACCCTTACCCTTACCCTTACACTTTCCCTTTCCCTTTCCCTTACCCTTACCCTTACCCTAACCCTAAATCTTACCCTTATCCTAACACCCTTACCGTAAACCTTACCCTTTCTGCTACACTTACCCTTAACGTAAATCTAAACCTTACACTTACCCTTAGCCTTACCCTCACCCTTACCCTTACCCATACCCTTATTCTTACCCTTTCCCTAACCCTTACCTTTACACTTACGGTTACCATTAACCTTACCCTTACCCTAACACTTATCCTTAACCTAACCCTTACCCCTACCCTTACCCTGACCCTTACATTAACCCTAACCCTTACCCTAAACCTTACACTTACTCTTAACCTTAACCTTACCCTTAACATTAACCTAATACTTACGCATACGTTTTCCTGACTTTAACCCTAAAACTAACCCTAACCATTACCCTAACACTTAACCTTACCCTAACCCTAACCCTAACCCTTACTCTAACCCTTACCCTGACCTGTACCCTTACACTTACCCTTACCCTTATACTCACCCTAATTCTTACCCATACCATAACCCATACCCTAACACATATTTGTACCCTTAACCTTACCGTTACCCTTAACCTTACCCTTACCCTTACTCTATCCCTTACCCTTACGCTTACCCTTAATATAAACCTTACCCTTGACCTTACCCTTACCATAAGCCATACAACAACACTTACATGTACACTTACATGTACACTTACGCTTACACTTACCCTAGCAATTCCTCGTACAATTACCCTTACCCTTACCCTTAACCGAAGCCGAAACATTAAACCTTACAGTAAACCTTACCCTTTCTGCTACACTTACCCTTAGCCTAACCCTCACCCTTACCCTTACCCATACTCTTATTCTTACCCTTACCCTAACCCTTACCTTTACACTTACGGTTACCATTAACCTTACCCTTACCCTAACGCTTATCCTTAACCTAACCCTTACCCTAAACCTTACCCCAACCCTTACCCTGACCCTTACATTAACCCTAACCCTTACCCTAAATCTTACACTTACTCTTAACCTTAACCTTAGCTGTAATCTAATACTTACCCTTACGTTTCCCTCACCCTAACCCTAAAATTAACCCTAACCATTACCCTAACACTTACCCTTACCCTAACCCTTACTGTAACCCTTACAATGAACCATACGCTTACACATACCCTTACCCTTACTCTTACTCTACCCTTACCCTTACCATAGCCCATACTCTAACACATACTTCTACCCTTAACCTTACTGTTACCCTTACCCTTACTCTATTTGTTACTCTTACGCTTATCCTTAACATAAAACTTACTCTTAACCTTACCCTTACCATAAGCCATAGAACAACACTTACATGTTCACTTACGTTTCCACTTACCCTGGCAACTACTCGTACAATTAACCTTACCCTTACCCTTACCAAACCATTACCCTTACCCTTAACCTAATCCTCAACCTTACACTTATCCTAGCACTTACCCTTACCGTAATCCTTACCCTTTCTGCTACACTTACTCTTTGCCTAATTCTAAACCTTACCCTACACTCACCCTTACCCTTATCATAATGCTTACATTAACCCTTAACCTAAACCTTACCCCAACCCTTACCCTGACCCTTACATTAACGCTAACCCTTACCCTAAACCTTACACTTACTCTTAACCTTAACTTTACTCTTAACATTAACCTAATACTTACGCATATGTTTTCCTGACTTTAACCCTTAAATTTACCCTAACCATTACCCTAACACTTAACCTTAACCTAACCCTAAAATTACTCGTACAATTACCCTTACCCTTACCCTTAACCTAAGCCGAAACCTTACAGTAAACCTTACCCTTTCTGCTACACTTACCCTTAGCCTAAATCTAAACCTTACACTTACCCCTACTGTAACCCTCACCCTTATCATTACCAATACCCTTACTCTTACCCTTACCCTAACCCTTCTCCTTACACTTACTGTTACCTTTAACATTACCCTTACCCTAAAACTTACACTTATCCTTATCCATGCCCTTACCCTTACCCTAATTTTTACCCTTAACCTAACCCTAACCCTAAACCTTATCCCAGCCTTTACCCTGACCCTTACATTAACCGTAACCCTTACCCTAAAGCTTACACTTACTCTTAACCTTAACCTTACCCTTAACCATTACCCTAACACTTACCCTTACGTTTCCCTCACCCTAAGTCCTAAAATTAACCCTAACCATTACCCTAACACTTACCCTAACCCTTACCCTAACCCTAACCCTAACCCTTACTCTAACCCTAACCCTTAACCTAAACCTTACACTTAATCTTAACTTTAACCTTACACTTAATCTTAACTTTAACCTTACCCTTAAACTAATACATACCCTTACGTTTCCCTCATCATAACCCTAAAATTAACCGTAACCATTACCCTAACACTTATCCTTACCTAACCCTAACCCTAACCCTTACTCTAACTTTAAACCCTGACCCGTAACCTTAGACTTCCCCTTCCCCTTCCCCTTACGCTTACCCTTACCCTAACCCTTACCCTTACACTTACGGTTACCATTAACCTTACCCTTACCCTAACACTTACTCTTACCCTATCCCTTACACTTATACTTATCCATACAACTTACATTTACCCTAACACTTAACCTTAACCTAACCCTAACCCTAAACCTTACCTGAACCCTTACCCTGACCCTTACATTAACCCTTACCCTAAAACTTACACTTAACCTTAACCTTACCCTTAACCTTAACCTAATACTTACCCTTACTTTTCCCTCAGGCTAATCCTAAAATTAACCCTAACCATTACCCCAACACTTACCCTTACCCTAACCCTTACCCTTACCATAACCCATACTCTAACACATACTTCTACCCGTACCCGTACCCTTACGGTAACCCTTACCCTTACCGTAACCCTTACCCTTACCCTACCCTTACCCTTACCCTTACCCTTACCCTTACCCTTACCCTAACCCTAAACCTTACCCTTACCCTTACCCTTACCCTTACCCTTACCCTTACCCTTACCCTTACCCTTACCCTTACCCTTACCCTTTCCCTTTCCCTTACTCTTACCCTTACCCTTACCCTATCCCTTACCCTTACCCTAACCCTAAACCTTACCCTTATCCTAACACTTACCCTTACCGGAAACCTTACCCTTTCTGCTACCATTACCCATACCCTTATTCTTACCCTTACCATAACCCTTACCTTTACACTTACGGTTACCATTAACCTTACCCTTACCCTAACACTTATCCTTAACCTAACCCTTACGCTAAACCGTACCCCAACCCTTATCCTGACCCTTACATTAACCCTAACCCTTACCCTAAACCTTACACTTACTCTTAACCTTACCCTTAACATTAACCTAATACTTACGCATACGTTTTCCTGACTTTAACCCTTAAACTAATCCTAACCATTACCCTAACACTTAACCTTACCCTAACCCTAACCTTACTCTAACCCTTACCCTGACCCTTACCCTTACACTTACCCTTACCCTTACCCTTTTACTTACCCTAATTCTTACCCATACCATAATCCATACCCTAACACATATTTGTACCCTTAACCTTACCGTTACCCTTAACCTTACCCTTACCCTTACTCTATCCGTTACCCTTAAGCTTACTCTTTACATAAACCTTACTTTTGACCTTACCCTTACCATAAGCCATACAACAACACTTACATGTACACTTACGCTTACACTTACCCTAGCAATTCCTAGTACAATTACCCTTACCCTTACCCTTACCCTTAACCTAAGCCGAAACCTTAAACCTTACAGTAAACCTTACCCTTTCTGCTACATTTACCCTTAGCCTAAATCTAAACCTTACTTTAAATCTTACTAAACATTATTTTAAATCTTACCCTTACTGTAACTCTCACCCTTATCATTACCAATACCCTTTCTCTTACCCTTACCCTAACCCTTCTCCTTACACTTACTGTTACCTTTAACATTACCCTTACCCTAACACTTACACTTATCCTTATCCATGCCCTTACCCTTACCCTAATCCTTACCCTTAACCTAACCCTAAACCTTACCCCAGCCCTTACCCTGACCCTTACATTAACCCTAACCCTTACCCTAAAACTTACACTTACTCTTAACCGTAACCTTACCCTTAACATTAACCTAATACTTACCCTTACGTTTCCCTCACCCTAACCCTAAAATTAACCCTAACCATTACCCTAACACTTACCCTTACCCTAACCCGAACCGTAACTCTAACCCTTACTCTAACCCTTACCCTGACCCGTACCCTTACACTTACCCTTACCCTAAGCCTTTCCCTTAGCATAACCCATACCCTAACACGTACTTGTAGCCTTAACCTAACCGTTCCCCTTACCCTTACCCTTACCTTTACTGTCTCCGTTACCCTTACACTTACACTTAACATAAACCTTAACCTTAACCTAACCCTTATCATAAGCCATACAACAACACTTGCATGTGCACTTACGCTTGTACTTACCCTAGCAATTACTCGTACAATTACCCTTAACCTTACTATTAAGCTAACCCTAAACCTTACCCTTATCCTAACACTTACCCTTATCCTAAACCTTACCCTTTCTGCTACACTTACCCTTCGCCTAATTCTAAATCTTACCCTAACCCTCACCCTTACCTAAATCTAACCATTACCCTAACCTTCACTCTTACCCTTACCATTATACTTACTTTTACCCTTAACCTAAACCTTACCCCAACCCTTACCCTGACCCTTACATTATCCCTAACCCTTACCCTAACCCTAACCCTAACCCTAACCCTAACCCTAACCCTAACCCTAACCCTAACCCTAACCCTAACCCTTACTCTAACCTTAACCCTTAACCTAAACCTTACACTTAATCTTAACTTTAACCTTACCCTTAAACTAATACATACCCTGACGTTTCCCTCATCATAACCCTAAAATTAACCGTAACCATTACCCTAACACTTATCCTTACCGAACCCTAACCCTAACCCTTACTCTAACTTTTACCCTGACCCGGACCCTTAGACTTCCCCTTCCCCTTACTCTTCCCCTTACTCTTACCCTTACCCTAACACTTACGGTTACCATTAATCTTACCCTTACCCTAACACTTACCCTTACCCTATCCCTTACACTTATCCTTATCCATACAACTTACGCTTACCCTAACACTTAACCTTAACCTAACCCTAACCCTAAACCTTACCTGAACCCTTACCCTGACCCTTACATTAACCCTTACCCTAAAACTTACACTTAACCTTAACTTTACCCTTAACCTTAACCTAATACTTACCCTTACGTTTCCCGCACCCTAACCCTAAAATTAACCCTAACCATTACCCCAACACTTACCCTTACCCTAACCCTTACCCTTACCATAACCCATACTCTAACACATACCTCTACCCGTACCCGTACCCTACGGTAACCCTTACCCTTACCGTAACACTTACCCTTACTGTTACCGTTACCATTGCCCTTACCCTTACCCTTACCCTTACCCTTACTCTTACCCTTACCCTATACCTTACCCTTAACCTAAACTTAAAGCTTACCCTTATCCTAACACTTACCCTTACCGTAAACCTTACCCTTTCTGCTACATTTACCCTTAGCGTAAATCTAAACCTTACACTTACCCTTAGCCTAAACCTCACCCTTACCATTACCCATACCCTTATTCTTACCCTTTCCCGAACCCTTACCTTTACACTTACGGTTACCATTAACCTTACCCTTACCCTAACACTTATCCTTAACCTAACCCTTACCCTAAACCTTACCCCAACCCTTACCCTGACCCTTACATTAACCCTAACCCTTACCCTAAACCTTACACTTACTCTTAACCTTAACCTTACCCTTAACATTAACCTAATACTTACGCATACGTTTTCCTGACTTTAACCCTAAAACTAACCCTAACCATTACCCTAACACTTAACCTTACCCTAACCCTAACCCTAACCCTTACTCTAACCCTTACCCTTACCTGTACCCTTACACTTACCCTTACCCTTATACTTACCCTAATTCTTACCCATACCATAACCCATACCCTAACACATATTTGTACCCTTAACCTTACCGTTACCCTTAACCTTACCCTTACCCTTACTCTATCCCTTACCCTTACGCTTACCCTTAATATAAACCTTACCCTTGACCTTACCATACCATAAGCCATACAACAACACTTACATGTACACTTACGCTTACACTTACCCTAGCAATTACTTGTACAATTACCCTTACTCTTACCCTTACCCTTAACCTAAGCCGAAACCTTAAACCTTACAGTAAACCTTACCCTTTCTGCTACACTTACCCTTAGCCTAAATCTAAACCTTACACTTACCCTTACCTTAACCCTATACTTACCCTTACGTTTCCCTCACCCTAACCCTAAAATTAACCCTAACCATTATTCCAACACTTACCCTTACCCTAACCCTAACCCTTACTCTTACCCTTACCCTGACCCATACCCTTACACTCACCCTTACCCTTACATTACCCTAACTCTTACCCATACCATAACCCATACCATAACACATATTTGTACCCTTACCCTTACTCTATCCGTTACCCTTACGCTTACCCTTAACATAAACCTTACCATTAATCTTACTCTTACGCTAACCCTTACCCTTACCCTTACCCTTATCCTTATCCATACCCTTAACCTTACACCAACCCTTCCCCTTAAGCTGAACCTAACCCTAAACCTTACCCCAAACCTTTCCCTGAACTTTACCCCTTCCCTGAAGCCTTACCCTTAACCTAAACCTTACACTTAATCTTAACCTTAACCTTACACTTAACCTTAAGCTAGTACTTAACCTTACATTTTTCTCACCCTAATCCTAAAATTAACCCTAACCATTACCCTAACACTTAACCGTTACACTTACCCTTATTCTATCCATTACTCTTACGCTTTCCCTTAACATAAACCTTACCCTTACCATAAGCCATACATCAACACTTACATGTACACTTACGCTTACACTTATCCTAACAATTACTCGTACAATTACCCTTAACCTAACCATAAACATTAAGGATAAGCTTAAGGGTCACCCTTAAGGTTAACGTTATCCTAACACTTACACTTAAGTTGAGGATAAGGGTTAGAGTAAGGGTAAGTGTTAGGGTAATGGTTAGGGTTAGTTTTAGGGTTAAAGTCAGGAAAACGTATGCGTAAATATTAGGTTAATGTTAAGGGTAAGGTTAAGGTTAAGAGTAAGTGTAAGGTTTAGGCTAAGGGTTAGGGTTAATGTAAGGGTCAGGGTAAGGGTTGGGGTAAGGGTTAGGTTAAGGATAAGTGTTAGGGTAAGGGTAAGGTTAATGGTAACCGTAAGTGTAAAGGTAAGGGTTCGGGAAAGGGTAAGAATAAGGGTATGGGTAAGGGTAAGGGTGAGGGTTAGGCTAAGGGTAAGTGTAAGGTTTAGATTTAGGCATAGGGTAAGTGTAGCAGAAAGGGTAAGGTTTACGGTAAGGGTAAGTGTTAGGATAAGGGTAAGGTTTAGGGTTAGGGTAAGGGTAAGGGTAAGGGTAAGGGTAAGGGTAAGGGTAAGGGTAAGGCCCACGGTAACGGTAACGGTAAGGGTAAGGGTTACGATAAGTGTAAGGGTTACCGTAAGGGTAAGGGTTACCGTAAGGGTACGGGTACGGGTAGAAGTATGTGTTAGAGTATGGGTTATGGTAAGGGTAAGGGTTAGGGTAAGGGTAAGTGTTGGGGTAATGGTTAGGGTTAATTTTAGGGTTAGGGTGAGGGAAAAGTAAGGGTAAGTATTAGGTTAAGGTTAAGGGTAAGGTTAAGGTTAAGTGTAAGTTTTAGGGTTAGGGTTAATGTAAGGGTCAGGGTAAGGGTTCAGGTAAGGTTTAGGGTTAGGGTTAGGTTAAGGTTAAGTGTTAGGGTAAGCGTAAGTTGTATGGATAAGGATAAGTGTAAGGGATAGGGTAAGGGTAAGTGTTAGGGTAAGGGTAAGGTTAATGGTAACCGTAAGTGTAAGGGTAAGGGTTAGGGTAACGGTATTAGTAAGGGGAAGGGGTAGGGGAAGTCTAAGGTTCTGGCTCAGGGTAAAAGTTAGAGTAAGGGTTAGGGTTAGGTAAGGAGAAGTGTTAGGGTAATGGTTATGGTTAATTTTAGGGTTATGATGAGGGAAACGTAAGGGTATGTATTAGTTTAAGGGTAAGGTTAAAGATAAGATTAAGTGTAAGGTTTAGGATAAGGCTTAGGGTTAGAGTAAGGGTTTGGGTTAGGGTTAGGGATAGGGTTAGGGTTAGGGTTAATGTAAGGGTCAGGGTAAGGGTTGGGGTAAGGGTTAGGGTTAGGGTTTGGGTAAGGGTTACGATACACCCTTATTCCCATGCTGTGGCAGATGGGTGCATACCCAACAGTTCGTCTTATTAGTTACTTGAGAAATTGTTTGTATTAAGGTCAGGTGTAAGTTCTCATCCCAAGTTGCCCACCCCAAATCCGAGAACCGCACCCCTGCAATCATTAGGATCTGGAAAACCGTAATTTTGTTGGTCCAATTGGAGTGGTGGTCCATATCCTCGCCGGGGCCTTCTTCACCCTTGAATTGTGGATCCAAGCTGCTTGCTTCTTAATCTTAATGGCGGTGTGTGTTGTCAGTAATACTTGGTATGGTCACATCCACTTTCCTTCCATTTTTCCTGCACGGGTTGTCCTGAAAAAGTCTTTACATATATATAATCCCCGAGCTTAAAGGGGTGGATTGGTTGATCCAACCCTCTAGCCCTGGTCCCTAAAACAAATGTATGTACTTTATTTAATTGTTTCTGAAGTTCAGTTATATAAGCATATAAATATTCTGATCCTAACTGCGTTAGGTCCTCTCCACTAAATAGAAATTGCTATGGCCTTCCATATAAGATTTTGAAGGGACTCAAATTTCCTTTTATTCTAGGTTTAACTCTAATTCCAAGTAATGCTAAAGGGAGGGATTGAGGCCATGACAAATTAGCTTCTTATCCAATTTTAGCTATTTATTGTTTAATTAAATGGTTCATTTTTTCTACCTGTCCACTTGCCTGTGGTCTATAAGGAGTATGCAGTTGCCAATCTATCTTTAGAATCTTACTTATCTGTTCTACCACTTGTGCACAAAAATGTGAACCTCTATCAGAAGACATTGCTACTAGAATCCCAAAGCATGGTATTATTTTATTTAACAAGACTTTAACCACTTCTCTTGCTTTGTTTGTTCGACAGGGAAAGGCTTCAGGCCTTCCTGAAAACGTGTCAGTCAGAACCAGTAAATAATGATACCCCCCTTTTCTAGGGAGTTCTGAAAAATCAATTTGCCACTGTTGCCCCGAATAATTTCCTTTACCGATTATTCCAAATTTTATTCTATCCTTGGTATTGTGTAAGCAAATGCTACATTGTTGAGTTACTTGTTTTATCATATCGTCCCACTAATGTCTGACTCAGGCTCTTATGCAGTGTGCCAGCTCCCCAATGCGTTTTATTGTGTTCTGTAAGAACTATGGGCCATGTCAAACTAGAGGGTATTACTATGGGGTTATCTTTTAAATATACTCATCCATCTGGTTTCATTTTACCTTTCAAATCTTCAATTAATTTTAAGTCTTCTTTTGTATAATTTGGATATAGTTTGGATTTTACCGTCTGGTATCAAAGACAATGCCTTCACCTCAGTTATTTCAGCTGCCTGCTTAGCCTCTGCCAATCGATTTTCCAATTTCAAAATCGCTGTTCCCCTTTTGGTGTCCCTGACAATGCATGATAGCTACCTTTTCTGGTTGTTTTACAGCCTCTAACAATTTTAAAATTTCTTCAGCATACTTTGTGTTTTCACTGAGCGGTCAGCAATCCATGTTCTTTCCAAATTGCTCCATGAGCATGTACCACGCCGAATGTATATTTAGAATCTGTCCAAATATTTACCCTTTTTCCCGCTGCCAGTTCCAATGCTCTCGTGAGAGCAACTATCTCCGCCTTTTGAGCTGATGTTCCAGGGGGTAAAGGCTTAGACTCGATTACCTGCTGAGTAGTTGTTATAGCATATCCAGCTTTACGTTGTCTTTGCGTAACAAAACTGCTCCCATCCGTGAACCAAGTTTCTTCCGCATCTTCCATGGGCTCCTCCTTAAGGTCTGGTCGGCTGGAATACACAGTCTCTAGAGTTTCTAAACAATCGTGAATCACAGCTTGTGCCGGAGCGTCACTAAGAAAAGAGGCTAGATTCACAATATGAATTATCACAATTTCCACGTCGTCCTGTTCTACCAATATTGCTTGATATTTCAAAATCATCAATTCTTGTTTAAGTTGTTTAAAGACTTTTTGTGCTTCTCCAGTCCAGACTAACTTTGACTGGTTAATCTTTATCAATTCACATAGAGGCTTTACCAATAGTCCATAATTATAAATCCAAAGGCGACACCAACCTGTCATTCCTAAAAAGCTTTGTAGCTCCTTTACCATTTGAGGTTCTGGAGTCCGGCAAATGACTTCCTGATGTTCAGTTCCTAGTTCTCGTTGTCCTTCCGAAATGTCAAATCCCAGATAGGTCACACTTTGTTGAGCCAGCTGGACTTTCTGTCAAGAGACTTGATATCCATTTAAACCCAGAAAATTAAGACGACTTATAGTCCATTGAATACAACTCCCTTTAGTCTCGGTAGCTATTAAGAGATCATCTACATATTGTAACAAAGCACCTTCAGTGTCTGGAGGTATCCATGTTTCGAGTTCCCTTGCTAATTGGTTTCCAAAAATAGTGGGGCTATTCTTGAATCCTTGAGGTAGTAATGTCCACGTAAGCTGCGTCTTTCTGCCCGAATCGGGATTTTCCCATTCAAAGGCGAATAGGTTTTGGCTTTCTGTGGCTAAGCCTAGGCAGAAGAAGGCGTCTTTTAAATCCAGTACGGTAAACCAGACTTGACTATTCTTTAATTTAGTCAGCAAAGTATAAGGGTTTGCCACTACTGGATGTATATCCTCAGTGATTTTATTTATGGCCCTCAAATCCTGAACTAGCCTATAGCTTTTTCATCTGCCTTTTTAATTGGCAATATGGGTGCATTGGATTCTGATTCGCATTCAATCAATAATCCATACTGTAAAAACTGATCAATTATCTCTTTAATTCCTTTCCTATCTTCTATCCTCAAAGGATATTACTTAACCTTAACGGGTTTCTCTCCTGGCTTTAATTTAATAATTATTAAGGTCACATTTTTAGCTCTTCCAGGGACTTCGGTAGCCCAAACTCCTGGACATACTTGATCTGTGATCTCTAAAGGTATTTCACTTTTAGGGTCAGTTTGTATTAGTGCCAAGCTTAACACATTTATTAGTTGTTCTTCTCCTGTTCTTAATTCCATTTTCCCTTTTTCAAACACAATTTCTGCTCCTACTTGCTCTAATAAATCTCTACCTAAGAGTGCCCATGAGGAGCTAGGCATAGATAAAAATCTGTGTATGCCCCATTGTTTCCCTAACTTGTACTTCAAAGGTTCACAAAAATAAGCCTTTTCGGTTACACCTTGTCCTGGTTTCAGTTAGAACAGAGTTAATTTTCTTCCTAGTAGCTGGGAGGATGCTATGTTTTGGCTTAGGATGAGAAGAGTGCTGATAACACCCCGATGTTTCAATTGTTGCAGAGCAATGCTTATAGCAAGCCAAGGACATCTCAGCTTCTTGCTCTGTCCTGCCAACAGGCAGGCTGGGGGTGCAGTAAGAGCTGGGAGGGGACAGACCCAGGACAGGTGACCCAAACTAGCCAAAGGGGTATTCCATAGCATCTGACGTCAGGCTAAACAATACATAGGGGTGGCTAGCCAGGGGGAGGGGGCCGGACTGCTCGGGGTTAGGCTGGGCATCGGTCAGCGGGTGGTGAGCAATTGCATTGTGCATCACTTGTTTGTACACATCATTAGTAGTGGTACTATTATCATCATTGTATTATTATTATTATTATTATTATTATTATTATTTTGTCTTATTAAACTGTCTTTATCTCAACTCACAGGCTTCACTTTCCATTTCTCTCCCCCGTCCCAGAGAGGGAGGGGGAGGGTGAGCGAACAGCTGCGTGGTGTTTAGCTGCCGGACGGGTTAAACCACGACACACCTTTTACCCTAACATAATAATTCTGTGAAGGCATTAATGCTTGATTTAGAACTGAATACGTTGCCCCATAGCAATAAGAAATTTCACTTCCATTCCTCCCCTAGCTTCATTATAACCAGTGGAGGATCCGCTAGGGTAGATTCCCCAGGTCCCCGTTATTCCTGTTGAAATCAGGGGTTGATTACCCTAGGAAAAGGCTAGTCAATTTGTCCTCCAAAGCCAGGTCCAAACCGTTTTGTTTTATTTATTTATTTATTTATTTATTTTCATTACATTTCAGAGTTGGTCCAAAAATTCCATAGGGCTTTCTTTTAGACCTGGTTGGAAGCATATTCTCAATTCCCAATTCATCCAGGTTTTAGTATTTACTTAACCGTTCATGATTTTCAGGATGATTCGGGTCTTAGTGGGGGTCGGTCAGGGGAATGCAATTGTCCACAGTTCCCTGAACGGTCCCATCAGCAATCTGAGCTCGCACATGAACTCAGGTTGTTTTAAGAGTGTACCTCTTTTCTGTTTCTGTGACAACTCTCTCAGACCGATCATGGTCCCTTTGCCCTAAAGGGCTAACACCCATGATTTTAAGATCTCTGCCTCGGGCAGAGGCAGAACTATTAACATTCCTACATCCTCTTTCCCTGCTCATTCAACTTCAAACACCTTTAACACTTTCAACAACCCTTTTAACACTTCCTTTATCTTTCTCCAGCCTGTACTTCTCTAATGCCAACATCAAAGGTTCAGTCAGGGGCCAACTTAATTCCCTACCTTTTCCCACCAAGATGCTGAAACATCAGTATACAACATTTCATCCTGTTCTGCTTCTCAAAAAACAACATTAACTGTAGCAAAATATTATAGTTTAAAGTTCCATTTAGGGGCCACTTTTCTCCACATTCCAGCTTATAAAGCGGCCACCACTGATTACGATATTTTATCAATGTTTTCCTGTTCACACTTCCACCGGCAGATCCTCCAATATCCTTCCAGTGACTTAAAACACATCCTAACACACTTTTCTTTAAAATTTCACTGCTTGTTTGCCCCCCCAGTTTCCAGTTTACACTTTCAGAATACACATGTTACTTACAAAAGCGTATCACAAAACGTATCACTCACAAAAATACGGGCACGCAATATCTTTCAGTAGCGATGCCACAAAACTACTATTACCAGCAATATTGCCAAAATCACAGTAACAATAGTCAGAGTCAAATTCCACATGCGATAAGTCAGAAAACCGAACTGTGTAACACCGTAACGATATCTTTCTTATAACAATCCCACGAACCTACTATTACCACCAGGAAAATAGCCAAAATCGCAGTAACAATAACCAGAGTTAAATACCATACTCCATGAGTCAGAAAACCGAAATAGACAACACAATTCCAGACGGACCTTAAAGCGAGCTCCTTCCTTAAGGTCCCCAAACATGTACTTATGGTGCTAACCACAAAGTATATACCAAACACTGCCTCGCAGAAGATCACCTTCTGACTTACAGACAGTTCCAGATGACCGGTCTACCAGAAAACCAAACCAGAATAGAGAATATACTCACTTACAATGATGGGGTCCTTGTCTGCCTCCGCAGTGATCCGGTGAGTCAAGGAGTCCCTCCGGGAAATCCCGGGGGTACCCTAGGGAGTCCTGTTCCCAGCGGGTCCTGCAGTCCGGCAGAGAGGTTGTCCCATCTGGGTCGCCAAATTGATTCAAAGATCGAAGCCGAAATTCCTTTAAGTGGTATATTCTTTATTGCAGCGCTGGATGCACGGGGGATCTCTCCACCTATCGTGCATACCCAAAGCAGAAAGCAGTCTTGAATTTATACAATCAATCTATCAATATTCTACAAGCACCTATACATACGCATTACCTATCCCCGCCTTCCCTCGCTTCTCATGCTAATTAGCCTTTTGGCACCTTGCGCCTGCGCAGAGCCTTCCAAGAATTGTGGGCAGGGGTCTTTGGGACGTGGGCAGGGGTCTTTGGGAGGAAGACCCCGAGTCTTCCTCACAGTGTACTTTTCACCTTTGGTCAGGAATCTGCTGAATTGGCATGTTTCTTAATTGCAAGAGCTGGTTGTTGCCAATTCTCCCGTTTGTTGTATCTTTATAATGAATTCCAATGTCCAGTTTCGAGAGTTATAGTCCTTACATTCGTTTCTCTGTCCGCCTGCCGCTTCCTTATCATGAGTTCCAGTGTCTTGTTTCGAGATATACAGTCCTTGTCTGGGGATTGTCCTTGCCTCCCCAATACCTCCTTAATCAATCCCCCCTTTTCTTTTCCCATGCAAATTCTTTTGCATCAGATACTTTCTTTATTTACAGTAACACAACAAAGCAGGCATCTAAACAACATGCACACAAATATTCCTAACACTACTAATACGATTAGAGCAATGAATACTTGTTTCAACCATTGGAAATTGGGCAAGCAGGAGGTTAACTTATTCCATAGTTCACTAAAACTCCATGAAAGATCATCTTTACTGATCTCATGTAGGATCCTGGTCTGCTTCCATATTTCTTCCAGGTCGGTAGAGATCCTTCCACTCTGATCTACATACATACAACAACTTGTGTTTATTACTGTACAGACTCCCCCTTGAGTGGCCAGTAACAAGTCTAGGGCCATCCGATTTTGTAACACTACCTGTGATAAACTAGATATCTCTTCTTGTTGAGCCTTTATAGCATCCAGAATTTTGTTTTCTAACTTCTCTATAATTGCAGAAATATTAACTATTGCCTTTTCCAATTCACTCACTCCTAACCATGGGATAAACCATCGCACAAAACTATGAAAAGGGGTGTGTCTCTCTACCAATGGATTGTTAATTTTTCATCTGATTCTCCGGATATGATTTCTCAAGTAACCTCGAGGCACTACATCATGTACTGTCATATTGGGGACTACCGCTCCAAGAGTGCAAGTTCCCTTCCAATTCTCAGGCAAGACCTTACGGGCTGTATCATTGCATAGCCAATACCACCCTTTTCCTTCTGGAACCGTCCAGCTGGTTGAATTTGCCCAGCCGCTAGTCGTACTAATATCAATTGTTCAATTACAAGATGTCTGATTTCCCACATAAGTAGTATCCGTATTTATACAATGCTGTTTTCCTATACCCTTAGGCGGGTTACACCTTTGTACACATACATAATAGGATTCTAACGGCATGAAGCTACTCACTTCTAGTTCCAAAACTGCTTAATATTTTCGACCCCAAGACGTGTTTTCCCACAAATTAGTCCAAGATAAGTTTGCAGGCAAGGGAATCCCAATTAACGATACACCCTTATTCCCATGCTGTGGCAGATGGGTGCATACCCAACAGTTCGTCTTATTAGTTACTTGAGAAATTGTTTGTATTAAGGTCAGGTGTAAGTTCTCATCCCAAGTTGCCCACCCCAAATCCGAGAACCGCACCCCTGCAATCATTAGGATCTGGAAAACCGTAATTTTGTTGGTCCAATTGGAGTGCTGGTCCATATCCTCGCCGGGGCCTTCTTCACCCTTGAATTGTGGATCCAAGCTGCTTGCTTCTTAATCTTAATGGCGGTGTGTGTTGTCAGTAATACTTGGTATGCTCCCATCCACTTTCCTTCCATTTTTCCTGCACGGGTTGTCCTGAAAAAGTCTTTACATATATATAATCCCCGAGCTTAAAGGGGTGGATTGGTTGATCCAACCCTCTAGCCCTGGTCCCTAAAACAAATGTATGTACTTTATTTAATTGTTTCTGAAGTTCAGTTATATAAGCATATAAATATTCTGATCCTAACTGCGTTAGGTCCTCTCCACTAAATAGAAATTGCTATGGCCTTCCATATAAGATT
Organism: Aythya marila; assembly: GCF_965140915.1. Taxonomy (NCBI): domain Eukaryota; kingdom Metazoa; phylum Chordata; class Aves; order Anseriformes; family Anatidae; genus Aythya; species Aythya marila. Next base: position 26,056 of record NW_028136628.1, on the reverse strand, counting down.
TTGAAGGGACTCAAATTTCCTTTTATTCTAGGTTTAACTCTAATTCCAAGTAATGCTAAAGGGAGGGATTGAGGCCATGACAAATTAGCTTCTTATCCAATTTTAGCTATTTATTGTTTAATTAAATGGTTCATTTTTTCTACCTGTCCACTTGCCTGTGGTCTATAAGGAGTATGCAGTTGCCAATCTATCTTTAGAATCTTACTTATCTGTTCTACCACTTGTGCACAAAAATGTGAAACTCTATCAGAAGACATTGCTACTAGAATCCCAAAGCATGGTATTATTTCATTTAACAAGACTTTAACCACTTCTCTTGCTTTGTTTGTTCGACAGGGAAAGGCTTCAGGCCTTCCTGAAAACGTGTCAGTCAGAACCAGTAAATAATGATACCCCCCTTTTCTAGGGAGTTCTGAAAAATCAATTTGCCACTGTTGCCCCGAATAATTTCCTTTACCAATCGGTAAAGGAAAAATTCCAAATTTTATTCTATCCTTGGTATTGGGGTTATTGTGTAAGCAAATGCTACATTGTTGAGTTACTTGTTTTATCATATCGTCCCACTAATGTCTGACTCAGGCTCTTATGCAGTGTGCCAGCTCCCCAATGCGTTTTATTGTGTTCTGTAAGAACTATGGGCCATGTCAAACTAGAGGGTATTACTATGGGGTTATCTTTTAAATATACTCATCCATCTGGTTTCATTTTACCTTTCAAATCTTCAATTAATTTTAAGTCTTCTTTTGTATAATTTGGATATAGTTTGGATTTTACCGTCTGGTATCAAAGACAATGCCTTCACCTCAGTTATTTCAGCTGCCTGCTTAGCCTCTGCCAATCGATTTTCCAATTTCAAAATCGCTGTTCCCCTTTTGGTGTCCCTGACAATGCATGATAGCTACCTTTTCTGGTTGTTTTACAGCCTCTAACAATTTTAAAATTTCTTCAGCATACTTTGTGTTTTCACTGAGCGGTCAGCAATCCATGTTCTTTCCAAATTGCTCCATGAGCATGTACCACGCCGAATGTATATTTAGAATCTGTCCAAATATTTACCCTTTTTCCCGCTGCCAGTTCCAATGCTCTCGTGAGAGCAACTATCTCCGCCTTTTGAGCTGATGTTCCAGGGGGTAAAGGCTTAGACTCGATTACCTGCTGAGTAGTTGTTATAGCATATCCAGCTTTACGTTGTCTTTGCGTAACAAAACTGCTCCCATCCGTGAACCAAGTTTCTTCCGCATCTTCCATGGGCTCCTCCTTAAGGTCTGGTCGGCTGGAATACACAGTCTCTAGAGTTTCTAAACAATCGTGAATCACAGCTTGTGCCGGAGCATCACTAAGAAAAGAGGCTAGATTCACAATATGAATTATCACAATTTCCACGTCGTCCTGTTCTACCAATATTGCTTGATATTTCAAAATCATCAATTCTTGTTTAAGTTGTTTAAAGACTTTTTGTGCTTCTCCAGTCCAGACTAACTTTGACTGGTTAATCTTTATCAATTCACATAGAGGCTTTACCAATAGTCCATAATTATAAATCCAAAGGCGACACCAACCTGTCATTCCTAAAAAGCTTTGTAGCTCCTTTACCATTTGAGGTTCTGGAGTCCGGCAAATGACTTCCTGATGTTCAGTTCCTAGTTCTCGTTGTCCTTCCGAAATGTCAAATCCCAGATAGGTCACACTTTGTTGAGCCAGCTGGACTTTCTGTCAAGAGACTTGATATCCATTTAAACCCAGAAAATTAAGACGACTTATAGTCCATTGAATACAACTCCCTTTAGTCTCGGTAGCTATTAAGAGATCATCTACATATTGTAACAAAGCACCTTCAGTGTCCGGAGGTATCCATGTTTCGAGTTCCCTTGCTAATTGGTTTCCAAAAATAGTGGGGCTATTCTTGAATCCTTGAGGTAGTAATGTCCACGTAAGCTGCGTCTTTCTGCCCGAATCGGGATTTTCCCATTCAAAGGCGAATAGGTTTTGGCTTTCTGTGGCTAAGCCTAGGCAGAAGAAGGCGTCTTTTAAATCCAGTACGGTAAACCAGACTTGACTATTCTTTAATTTAGTCAGCAAAGTATAAGGGTTTGCCACTACTGGATGTATATCCTCAGTGATTTTATTTATGGCCCTCAAATCCTGAACTAGCCTATAGCTTTTTCATCTGCCTTTTTAATTGGCAATATGGGTGCATTGGATTCTGATTCGCATTCAATCAATAATCCATACTGTAAAAACTGATCAATTATCTCTTTAATTCCTTTCCTATCTTCTATCCTCAAAGGATATTACTTAACCTTAACGGGTTTCTCTCCTGGCTTTAATTTAATAATTATTAAGGTCACATTTTTAGCTCTTCCAGGGACTTCGGTAGCCCAAACTCCTGGACATACTTGATCTGTGATCTCTAAAGGTATTTCACTTTTAGGGTCAGTTTGTATTAGTGCCAAGCTTAACACATTTATTAGTTGTTCTTCTCCTGTTCTTAATTCCATTTTCCCTTTTTCAAACACAATTTCTGCTCCTACTTGCTCTAATAAATCTCTACCTAAGAGTGCCCATGAGGAGCTAGGCATAGATAAAAATCTGTGTATGCCCCATTGTTTCCCTAACTTGTACTTCAAAGGTTCACAAAAATAAGCCTTTTCGGTTACACCTTGTCCTGGTTTCAGTTCGAACAGAGTTAATTTTCTTCCTAGTAGCTGGGAGGATGCTATGTTTTGGCTTAGGATGAGAAGAGTGCTGATAACACCCCGATGTTTCAATTGTTGCAGAGCAATGCTTATACCAAGCCAAGGACATCTCAGCTTCTTGCTCTGTCCTGCCAACAGGCAGGCTGGGGGTGCAGTAAGAGCTGGGAGGGGACAGACCCAGGACAGGTGACCCAAACTAGCCAAAGGGGTATTCCATAGCATCTGACGTCAGGCTAAACAATACATAGGGGTGGCTAGCCAGGGGGAGGGGGCCGGACTGCTCGGGGTTAGGCTGGGCATCGGTCAGCGGGTGGTGAGCAATTGCATTGTGCATCACTTGTTTGTACACATCATTAGTAGTGGTACTATTATCATCATTGTATTATTATTATTATTATTATTATTATTATTTTGTCTTATTAAACTGTCTTTATCTCAACTCACAGGCTTCACTTTCCATTTCTCTCCCCCGTCCCAGAGAGGGAGGGGGAGGGTGAGCGAACAGCTGCGTGGTGTTTAGCTGCCGGACGGGTTAAACCACGACACACCTTTTACCCTAACATAATAATTCTGTGAAGGCATTAATGCTTGATTTAGAACTGAATACGTTGCCCCATAGCAATAAGAAATTTCACTTCCATTCCTCCCCTAGCTTCATTATAACCAGTGGAGGATCCGCTAGGGTAGATTCCCCAGGTCCCCGTTATTCCTGTTGAAATCAGGGGTTGATTACCCTAGGAAAAGGCTAGTCAATTTGTCCTCCAAAGCCAGGTCCAAACCGTTTTGTTTTATTTATTTATTTATTTATTTATTTATTTATTTATTTTCATTACATTTCAGAGTTGGTCCAAAAATTCCATAGGGCTTTCTTTTAGACCTGGTTGGAAGCATATTCTCAATTCCCAATTCATCCAGGTTTTAGTATTTACTTAACCGTTCATGATTTTCAGGATGATTCGGGTCTTAGTGGGGGTCGGTCAGGGGAATGCAATTGTCCACAGTTCCCTGAACGGTCCCATCAGCAATCTGAGCTCGCACATGAACTCAGGTTGTTTTAAGAGTGTACCTCTTTTCTGTTTCTGTGACAACTCTCTCGGACCGATCATGGTCCCTTTGCCCTAAAGGGCTAACACCCATGATTTTAAGATCTCTGCCTCGGGCAGAGGCAGAACTATTAACATTCCTACATCCTCTTTCCCTGCTCATTCAACTTCAAACACCTTTAACACTTTCAACAACCCTTTTAACACTTCCTTTATCTTTCTCCAGCCTGTACTTCTCTAATGCCAACATCAAAGGTTCAGTCAGGGGCCAACTTAATTCCCTACCTTTTCCCACCAAGATGCTGAAACATCAGTATACAACATTTCCTCCTGTTCTGCTTCTCAAAAAACAACATTAACTGTAGCAAAATATTATAGTTTAAAGTTCCATTTAGGGGCCACTTTTCTCCACATTCCAGCTTATAAAGCGGCCACCACTGATTACGATATTTTATCAATGTTTTCCTGTTCACACTTCCACCGGCAGATCCTCCAATATCCTTCCAGTGACTTAAAACACATCCTAACACACTTTTCTTTAAAATTTCACTGCTTGTTTGCCCCCCCAGTTTCCAGTTTACACTTTCAGAATACACATGTTACTTACAAAAGCGTATCACAAAACGTATCACTCACAAAAATACGGGCACGCAATATCTTTCAGTAGCGATGCCACAAAACTACTATTACCAGCAATATTGCCAAAATCACAGTAACAATAGTCAGAGTTAAATTCCACATGCGATAAGTCAGAAAACCGAACTGTGTAACACCGTAACGATATCTTTCTTATAACAATGCCACGAACCTACTATTACCACCAGGAAAATAGCCAAAATCGCAGTAACAATAACCAGAGTTAAATACCATACTCCATGAGTCAGAAAACCGAAATAGACAACACAATTCCAGACGGACCTTAAAGCGAGCTCCTTCCTTAAGGTCCCCAAACATGTACTTATGGTGCTAACCACAAAGTATATACCAAACACTGCCTCGCAGAAGATCACCTTCTGACTTACAGACAGTTCCAGATGACCGGTCTACCAGAAAACCAAACCAGAATAGAGAATATACTCACTTACAATGATGGGGTCCTTGTCTGCCTCCGCAGTGATCCGGTGAGTCAAGGAGTCCCTCCGGGAAATCCCGGGGGTACCCTAGGGAGTCCTGTTCCCAGCGGGTCCTGCAGTCCGGCAGAGAGGTTGTCCCATCTGGGTCGCCAAATTGATTCAAAGATCGAAGCCGAAATTCCTTTAAGTGGTATATTCTTTATTGCAGCGCTGGATGCACGGGGGATCTCTCCACCTATCGTGCATACCCAAAGCAGAAAGCAGTCTTGAATTTATACAATCAATCTATCAATATTCTACAAGCACCTATACATATGCATTACCTATCCCCGCCTTCCCTCGCTTCTCATGCTAATTAGCCTTTTGGCACCTTGCTCCTGCGCAGAGCCTTCCAAGAATTGTGGGCAGGGGTCTTTGGGACGTGGGCAGGGGTCTTTGGGAGGAAGACCCCGAGTCTTCCTCACAGTGTACTTTTCACCTTTGGTCAGGAATCTGCTGAATTGGCATGTTTCTTAATTGCAAGAGCTGGTTGTTGCCAATTCTCCCGTTTGTTGTATCTTTATAATGAATTCCAATGTCCGGTTTCGAGAGTTATAGTCCTTACATTCGTTTCTCTGTCCGCCTGCCGCTTCCTTATCATGAGTTCCAGTGTCTTGTTTCGAGATATACAGTCCTTGTCTGGGGATTGTCCTTGCCTCCCCAATACCTCCTTAATCAATCCCCCCTTTTCTTTTCCCATGCAAATTCTTTTGCATCAGATACTTTCTTTATTTACAGTAACACAACAAAGCAGGCATCTAAACAACATGCACACAAATATTCCTAACACTACTAATACGATTAGAGCAATGAATACTTGTTTCAACCATTGGAAATTGGGCAACCAGGAGGTTAACTTATTCCATAGTTCACTAAAACTCCATGAAAGATCATCTTTACTGATCTCATGTAGGATCCTGGTCTGCTTCCATATTTCTTCCAGGTCGGTAGAGATCCTTCCACTCTGATCTACATACATACAACAACTTGTGTTTATTACTGTACAGACTCCCCCTTGAGTGGCCAGTAACAAGTCTAGGGCCATCCGATTTTGTAACACTACCTGTGATAAACTAGATATCTCTTCTTGTTGAGCCTTTATAGCATCCAGAATTTTGTTTTCTAACTTCTCTATAATTGCAGAAATATTAACTATTGCCTTTTCCAATTCACTCACTCCTAACCATGGGATAAACCATCGCACAAAACTATGAAAAGGGGTGTGTCTCTCTACCAATGGATTGTTAATTTTTCATCTGATTCTCCGGATATGATTTCTCAAGTAACCTCGAGGCACTACATCATGTACTGTCATATTGGGGACTACCGCTCCAAGAGTGCAAGTTCCCTTCCAATTCTCAGGCAAGACCTTACGGGCTGTATCATTGCATAGCCAATACCACCCTTTTCCTTCTGGAACCGTCCAGCTGGTTGAATTTGCCCAGCCGCTAGTCGTACTAATATCAATTGTTCAATTACAAGATGTCTGATTTCCCACATAAGTAGTATCCGTATTTATACAATGCTGTTTTCCTATACCCTTAGGCGGGTTACACCTTTGTACACATACATAATAGGATTCTAATGGCATGAAGCTACTCACTTCTAGTTCCAAAACTGCTTAATATTTTCGACCCCAAGACGTGTTTTCCCACAAATTAGTCCAAGATAAGTTTGCAGGCAAGGGAATCCCAATTAACGATACACCCTTATTCCCATGCTGTGGCAGATGGGTGCATACCCAACAGTTCGTCTTATTAGTTACTTGAGAAATTGTTTGTATTAAGGTCAGGTGTAAGTTCTCATCCCAAGTTGCCCACCCCAAATCCGAGAACCGCACCCCTGCAATCATTAGGATCTGGAAAACCGTAATTTTGTTGGTCCAATTGGAGTGCTGGTCCATATCCTCGCCGGGGCCTTCTTCACCCTTGAATTGTGGATCCAAGCTGCTTGCTTCTTAATCTTAATGGCGGTGTGTGTTGTCAGTAATACTTGGTATGCTCCCATCCACTTTCCTTCCATTTTTCCTGCACGGGTTGTCCTGAAAAAGTCTTTATATATATATAATCCCCGAGCTTAAAGGGGTGGATTGGTTGATCCAACCCTCTAGCCCTGGTCCCTAAAACAAATGTATGTACTTTATTTAATTGTTTCTGAAGTTCAGTTATATAAGCATATAAATATTCTGATCCTAACTGCGTTAGGTCCTCTCCACTAAATAGAAATTGCTATGGCCTTCCATATAAGATTTTGAAGGGACTCAAATTTCCTTTTATTCTAGGTTTAACTCTAATTCCAAGTAATGCTAAAGGGAGGGATTGAGGCCATGACAAATTAGCTTCTTATCCAATTTTAGCTATTTATTGTTTAATTAAATGGTTCATTTTTTCTACCTGTCCACTTGCCTGTGGTCTATAAGGAGTATGCAGTTGCCAATCTATCTTTAGAATCTTACTTATCTGTTCTACCACTTGTGCACAAAAATGTGAACCTCTATCAGAAGACATTGCTACTAGAATCCCAAAGCATGGTATTATTTTATTTAACAAGACTTTAACCACTTCTCTTGCTTTGTTTGTTCGACAGGGAAAGGCTTCAGGCCTTCCTGAAAACGTGTCAGTCAGAACCAGTAAATAATGATACCCCCCTTTTCTAGGGAGTTCTGAAAAATCAATTTGCCACTGTTGCCCCGAATAATTTCCTTTACCGATTATTCCAAATTTTATTCTATCCTTGGTATTGTGTAAGCAAATGCTACATTGTTGAGTTACTTGTTTTATCATATCGTCCCACTAATGTCTGACTCAGGCTCTTATGCAGTGTGCCAGCTCCCCAATGCGTTTTATTGTGTTCTGTAAGAACTATGGGCCATGTCAAACTAGAGGGTATTACTATGGGGTTATCTTTTAAATATACTCATCCATCTGGTTTCATTTTACCTTTCAAATCTTCAATTAATTTTAAGTCTTCTTTTGTATAATTTGGATATAGTTTGGATTTTACCGTCTGGTATCAAAGACAATGCCTTCACCTCAGTTATTTCAGCTGCCTGCTTAGCCTCTGCCAATCGATTTTCCAATTTCAAAATCGCTGTTCCCCTTTTGGTGTCCCTGACAATGCATGATAGCTACCTTTTCTGGTTGTTTTACAGCCTCTAACAATTTTAAAATTTCTTCAGCATACTTTGTGTTTTCACTGAGCGGTCAGCAATCCATGTTCTTTCCAAATTGCTCCATGAGCATGTACCACGCCGAATGTATATTTAGAATCTGTCCAAATATTTACCCTTTTTCCCGCTGCCAGTTCCAATGCTCTCGTGAGAGCAACTATCTCCGCCTTTTGAGCTGATGTTCCAGGGGGTAAAGGCTTAGACTCGATTACCTGCTGAGTAGTTGTTATAGCATATCCAGCTTTACGTTGTCTTTGCGTAACAAAACTGCTCCCATCCGTGAACCAAGTTTCTTCCGCATCTTCCATGGGCTCCTCCTTAAGGTCTGGTCGGCTGGAATACACAGTCTCTAGAGTTTCTAAACAATCGTGAATCACAGCTTGTGCCGGAGCATCACTAAGAAAAGAGGCTAGATTCACAATATGAATTATCACAATTTCCACGTCGTCCTGTTCTACCAATATTGCTTGATATTTCAAAATCATCAATTCTTGTTTAAGTTGTTTAAAGACTTTTTGTGCTTCTCCAGTCCAGACTAACTTTGACTGGTTAATCTTTATCAATTCACATAGAGGCTTTACCAATAGTCCATAATTATAAATCCAAAGGCGACACCAACCTGTCATTCCTAAAAAGCTTTGTAGCTCCTTTACCATTTGAGGTTCTGGAGTCCGGCAAATGACTTCCTGATGTTCAGTTCCTAGTTCTCGTTGTCCTTCCGAAATGTCAAATCCCAGATAGGTCACACTTTGTTGAGCCAGCTGGACTTTCTGTCAAGAGACTTGATATCCATTTAAACCCAGAAAATTAAGACGACTTATAGTCCATTGAATACAACTCCCTTTAGTCTCGGTAGCTATTAAGAGATCATCTACATATTGTAACAAAGCACCTTCAGTGTCCGGAGGTATCCATGTTTCGAGTTCCCTTGCTAATTGGTTTCCAAAAATAGTGGGGCTATTCTTGAATCCTTGAGGTAGTAATGTCCACGTAAGCTGCGTCTTTCTGCCCGAATCGGGATTTTCCCATTCAAAGGCGAATAGGTTTTGGCTTTCTGTGGCTAAGCCTAGGCAGAAGAAGGCGTCTTTTAAATCCAGTACGGTAAACCAGACTTGACTATTCTTTAATTTAGTCAGCAAAGTATAAGGGTTTGCCACTACTGGATGTATATCCTCAGTGATTTTATTTATGGCCCTCAAATCCTGAACTAGCCTATAGCTTTTTCATCTGCCTTTTTAATTGGCAATATGGGTGCATTGGATTCTGATTCGCATTCAATCAATAATCCATACTGTAAAAACTGATCAATTATCTCTTTAATTCCTTTCCTATCTTCTATCCTCAAAGGATATTACTTAACCTTAACGGGTTTCTCTCCTGGCTTTAATTTAATAATTATTAAGGTCACATTTTTAGCTCTTCCAGGGACTTCGGTAGCCCAAACTCCTGGACATACTTGATCTGTGATCTCTAAAGGTATTTCACTTTTAGGGTCAGTTTGTATTAGTGCCAAGCTTAACACATTTATTAGTTGTTCTTCTCCTGTTCTTAATTCCATTTTCCCCTTTTCAAACACAATTTCTGCTCCTACTTGCTCTAATAAATCTCTACCTAAGAGTGCCCATGAGGAGCTAGGCATAGATAAAAATCTGTGTATGCCCCATTGTTTCCCTAACTTGTACTTCAAAGGTTCACAAAAATAAGCCTTTTCGGTTACACCTTGTCCTGGTTTCAGTTAGAACAGAGTTAAGTTTCTTCCTAGTAGCTGGGAGGATGCTATGTTTTGGCTTAGGATGAGAAGAGTGCTTATAACACCCCGATGTTTCAATTGTTGCAGAGCAATGCTTATACCAAGCCAAGGACATCTCAGCTTCTTGCTCTGTCCTGCCAACAGGCAGGCTGGGGGTGCAGTAAGAGCTGGGAGGGGACAGACCCAGGACAGGTGACCCAAACTAGCCAAAGGGGTATTCCATAGCATCTGACGTCAGGCTAAACAATACATAGGGGTGGCTAGCCAGGGGGAGGGGGCCGGACTGCTCGGGGTTAGGCTGGGCATCGGTCAGCGGGTGGTGAGCAATTGCATTGTGCATCACTTGTTTGTACACATCATTAGTAGTGGTACTATTATCATCATTGTATTATTATTATTATTATTATTATTATTATTATTATTATTATTATTATTATTATTTTGTCTTATTAAACTGTCTTTATCTCAACTCACAGGCTTCACTTTCCATTTCTCTCCCCCGTCCCAGAGAGGGAGGGGGAGGGGGAGCGAACAGCTGCGTGGTGTTTAGCTGCCGGCCGGGTTAAACCACGACACACCTTTTACCCTAACATAATAATTCTGTGAAGGCATTAATGCTTGATTTAGAACTGAATACGTTGCCCCATAGCAATAAGAAATTTCACTTCCATTCCTCCCCTAGCTTCATTATAACCAGTGGAGGATCCGCTAGGGTAGATTCCCCAGGTCCCCGTTATTCCTGTTGAAATCAGGGGTTGATTACCCTAGGAAAAGGCTAGTCAATTTGTCCTCCAAAGCCAGGTCCAAACCGTTTTGTTTTATTTATTTATTTATTTATTTATTTATTTATTTATTTATTTATTTTCATTACATTTCAGAGTTGGTCCAAAAATTCCATAGGGCTTTCTTTTAGACCTGGTTGGAAGCATATTCTCAATTCCCAATTCATCCAGGTTTTAGTATTTACTTAACCGTTCATGATTTTCAGGATGATTCGGGTCTTAGTGGGGGTCGGTCAGGGGAATGCAATTGTCCACAGTTCCCTGAACGGTCCCATCAGCAATCTGAGCTCGCACATGAACTCAGGTTGTTTTAAGAGTGTACCTCTTTTCTGTTTCTGTGACAACTCTCTCAGACCGATCATGGTCCCTTTGCCCTAAAGGGCTAACACCCATGATTTTAAGATCTCTGCCTCGGGCAGAGGCAGAACTATTAACATTCCTACATCCTCTTTCCCTGCTCATTCAACTTCAAACACCTTTAACACTTTCAACAACCCTTTTAACACTTCCTTTATCTTTCTCCAGCCTGTACTTCTCTAATGCCAACATCAAAGGTTCAGTCAGGGGCCAACTTAATTCCCTACCTTTTCCCACCAAGATGCTGAAACATCAGTATACAACATTTCATCCTGTTCTGCTTCTCAAAAAACAACATTAACTGTAGCAAAATATTATAGTTTAAAGTTCCATTTAGGGGCCACTTTTCTCCACATTCCAGCTTATAAAGCGGCCACCACTGATTACGATATTTTATCAATGTTTTCCTGTTCACACTTCCACCGGCAGATCCTCCAATATCCTTCCAGTGACTTAAAACACATCCTAACACACTTTTCTTTAAAATTTCACTGCTTGTTTGCCCCCCCAGTTTCCAGTTTACACTTTCAGAATACACATGTTACTTACAAAAGCGTATCACAAAACGTATCACTCACAAAAATACGGGCACGCAATATCTTTCAGTAGCGATGCCACAAAACTACTATTACCAGCAATATTGCCAAAATCACAGTAACAATAGTCAGAGTCAAATTCCACATGCGATAAGTCAGAAAACCGAACTGTGTAACACCGTAACGATATCTTTCTTATAACAATGCCACGAACCTACTATTACCACCAGGAAAATAGCCAAAATCGCAGTAACAATAACCAGAGTTAAATACCATACTCCATGAGTCAGAAAACCGAAATAGACAACACAATTCCAGATGGACCTTAAAGCGAGCTCCTTCCTTAAGGTCCCCAAACATGTACTTATGGTGCTAACCACAAAGTATATACCAAACACTGCCTCGCAGAAGATCACCTTCTGACTTACAGACAGTTCCAGATGACCGGTCTACCAGAAAACCAAACCAGAATAGAGAATATACTCACTTACAATGATGGGGTCCTTGTCTGCCTCCGCAGTGATCCGGTGAGTCGAGGAGTCCCTCCGGGAAATCCCGGGGGTACCCTAGGGAGTCCTGTTCCCAGCGGGTCCTGCAGTCCGGCAGAGAGGTTGTCCCATCTGGGTCGCCAAATTGATTCAAAGATCGAAGCCGAAATTCCTTTAAGTGGTATATTCTTTATTGCAGCGCTGGATGCACGGGGGATCTCTCCACCTATCGTGCATACCCAAAGCAGAAAGCAGTCTTGAATTTATACAATCAATCTATCAATATTCTACAAGCACCTATACATATGCATTACCTATCCCCGCCTTCCCTCGCTTCTCATGCTAATTAGCCTTTTGGCACCTTGCGCCTGCGCAGAGCCTTCCAAGAATTGTGGGCAGGGGTCTTGGGGATGTGGGCAGGGGTCTTTGGGAGGAAGACCCCGAGTCTTCCTCACAGTGTACTTTTCACCTTTGGTCAGGAATCTGCTGAATTGGCATGTTTCTTAATTGCAAGAGCTGGTTGTTGCCAATTCTCCCGTTTGTTGTATCTTTATAATGAATTCCAATGTCCAGTTTCGAGAGTTATAGTCCTTACATTCGTTTCTCTGTCTGCCTGCCGCTTCCTTATCATGAGTTCCAGTATCTTGTTTCGAGATATACAGTCCTTGTCTGGGGATTGTCCTTGCCTCCCCAATAGCTCCTTAATCAGCCTTCACACAATTATCTGAGAATGAAAGCTGCTTTCCAGTAATTCAGAAAGCCAAGTTACGTCTCAGCCTTTAGCATCTCGGGCTTTTGGGCCTGTCTGTAACATTTGGCACCAGCACTAATACTTTTTTTGGCATATGTTTAGCGTTTGGGGCCTGTGTCTGGGATTTGGGCCCTGTCTCGAACCACTGGGGCTTTGTCCTGGGTTTTGGAGCCTGTTTCTAGAGTTCAGGGCCTGTGATTAGGCTTTTGGGGTCTGTGTCTGGGGGCCGGTATCTGGGGGCAAGGGGGGAGCTGCTTGTAGACCCTTGGGGCCAGCATTGAGGGGGTTGGGAGCTGACTCTACACCTTTGGGGCCTGCTTCTGGGGGGGGGGGGGGTTGAGACCTGCATCTGGGGGAGGGGTGGGAGCTCTTTGTATTCCTTTGGAGCCTGTGTCGGGGGGGGGGGAAGGGGAGGGTTGGTTGGGAGGTGCTTGTACACTGTTGGAGCCTGGGTTGAGGGAGGAGGTTTGGAGCTGCTTCTACACCTTTGGGCCTGGCATCGGGGGTAGGGGGTTGGGTGCTGGTTGTAGGGGCCTGTGTTTGGGGGGGGGGGGTTTGGGACCTGCGTCTGGGGGAGGGGTGGGAGCTGCTTGTACACCTTTGGGGCCTGCATGTGTGGGGGGTCAGGGCCTGTGTCTAGCGGGCTGGGAACTGCTTATACAATGTAGGAATCTGTTTCTGCAGGGTGGCTGGGAGCTGTTTGTACAACTTTGGGGCCAGCATCTGGGGGTGGCTGGGAGCTGCCTGTACACTGTAGGGGCCTGTGTTTGTGGGGGCCTTGGGGGCCTCCCTCGGGGGGGGGGGGGAGGGTTGGGAGCTGCTTGTATAGGGTAGGGGGCCTGCCTGGCAGGGGTTGGGAGCTGCTTGTAGAATTTGGGGCCCTGTGTCTGGGGGGGGGGTTGGGGCCTGTGTCTCAGGGGTGTTGGGAACTGGTTGTACACCTTTGGGTCCTGTCTCTGGGGGGGGAGCTACTTGTACCCTTACCATAAGCCGTACTCTAACACATACTTCTACCAGTACCCTTACCCTTACCGTAACCCTTACCTTTACCCTTACTCTTACCCTTACCAAAGCATTACCCTTACCCTTAACGTAAGCCTAAACCTTAACCTTATCCTTACACTTACACTTACCGTAACCCTTACCCTTTCTGCTACACTTACCCTTAGCCTAAATCTAAACCTTACACTTACCCTAACCCTAACACTTACCCTTACCATTACCCATATACTTACTCTTACCCTAACCCTAAATCTTACTCAAACACTTACCCTGACCCTTACATTAACCCTAAACCGTACCCTAAAACTTACACTTACTCTTAACCTTAACCTTACGCTTAACCTTAACCTACTACTTACCCTTTCTTATCCGTCACCCTACACCTAAAATTAACCCTAACCATTACCCTAACACTTACCCTTACCCTAACCCAAACCCTAATCCTAACTCTAAACCTTACCCTGACTTGTACACTTATCCTTATCCTTACACTTACCCTAACACTTACCCTTACACTTATCCTTAGACATATAACTTACCCTTACCCTAAAACTTAACCTAACTCTAACCCTAAACCTTACCTTAACCCTTACTCTGACCCTTACATTAACCCTTACCCTTACCCTAAAACTTACTCTTAACCTTAACCTTACCCTTAACCTTAACCTAATACTTACCCTTCCGTTTCCCTCACCCTAACCCTAAAATTAACCCTAACCATTACCCTAACACCTACCCTTACCCTAACCCTTACTCTAACCCTTACAATGACCCGTACCCTTACACATACACTTACCCTTACTCTTACCCTAAACCTTACCCTTACCATAAGCCATATTCTAACAAATTCTACCCGTACCCTTACCCTTACCGTAATCCTTACCCTTTATGTTACCCTAAACCTTACCCTTACCCTAACACTTACCCTTATCGTAAACCTTACCCTTTCTGCTACATTTACCATTAGCCTAAATCTAAACCTTACACTTACCCTTACCTTAACCCAATACTTACCCTTACGTTTCCCTCACCCTAACCCTAAAATTAACCCGAACCATTATTCTAACACTTACCCTTACCCTAACCCTAACCCTTACTCTAACCCTTACCCTGACCCATACCCTTACACTCACCCTTACCCTTACATTACCCTAACTCTTACCCATACCATAACCCATACCCTAACACATATTTTTACCCTTAACCTTACCGTTACCCTTACCCTTACTCTATCCGTTACCCTTACGCTTACCCTTAACATAAACCTTACCATTAATCTTACCCTTACGCTAACCCTTACCCTTACCCTATCCCTTACACTTATCCTTATCCATACCCTTAACCTTACCCCAACCCTTACCCTTAAGCTGAACCTAACCCTAAACCTTACCCCAAACCTTTCCCTGAACCTTACATTAACCATAACCCTTAACCTAAACCTTACACTTACTCTTAACCTTAACCTTACCCTTAACCTTAAGCTAGTACTTAACCTTACATTTTTCTCACCCTAATCCTAAAATTAACCCTAACCATTACCCTAACACTTAACCGTTACACTTACCCTTATTCTATCCGTTACTCTTACACTTTCCCTTAACATAAACCTTACCCTTTACCTTACCCTTACCATAAGCCATACATCAACACTTACATGTACACTTACGCTTACACTTATCCTAGGAATTACTCGTACAATTACCCTTAACCTAACCATAAACATTAAGGATCAGCTTAAGGGTCACCCTTAAGGTTAACGTTATCCTAACACTTACACTTAAGTTCATGGTAAGGGTTAGAGTAAGGGTAAGTGTTAGGGTAATGGTTAGGCTAATTTTAGGTTTAGGGTGAGGGAAACGGAAGGGTAAGTATTAGGTTAAGTTTAAGGATAAGGTTAAGAGTTATGGTAAGGGTTAGGTTTAATGTAAGGGTAAGGGTTTGGGAAATGTTTAGGATAAGGGTAAGAGAAGGGATAATGGTAAGGGTAAGGATGATGTTTAGTGTAAGGGTTAGATTTAGTTAAGGGTAAGGGTTAGTGTAAGTTTAAGAGTAAGGGTAAGTGTAAGGGTATGTGTAAAAGTACGGGTCATTGTAAGGGTTAGAGTAAGGGTTAGGGTAAGGGTAAGTGTTAGGGTAATGGTTAGGGTTAATTTTAGGTTTAGGGTGAGGGAAACGTAAGAGTAAGTATTAGGTTACAGCTAAGGTTAAGGTTAAGAGTAAGTGTAAGGTTTAGTGTAAGGATTAGGGTTAATGTAAGGGTCAAGGTAAGGGTTGGGGTAAAGGTTTAGGTAAAGGGTAAAAATATGTATATTGTAAGGGTGAGGGGTTAGGGTAATGGTTAGATTTTAGTTAGATTTAGGTAAGGGTGAGGGTTCGGGTAAGGTTTAGAATTAGGCAAAGGGTAAGTGTAGCAGAAAGGGTAAGGTTTAGGATAAGGGTAAGTGTTAGGATAAGGGTAAGGTTTAGGGTTAGCTTAATAGTAAGGTTAAGGGTAATTGTACGAGTAATTGCTAGGGTAAGTGCAAGCGTAAGTGTACATGTAAGTGTTGTTGTATGGCTTATGGTAAGGGTAAGGTCAAGGGTAAGGTTTATGTTAAGGGTAAGTGTAAGGGTAAGGGTAAGGGATAGAGTAAGGGTAAGGGTAAGGTTAAGGGTAACGGTAAGGTTAAGGGTACAAATATGTGTTAGGTTATGGGTTATGGTATGGGTAAGAATTAGGGTAAGTATAAGGGTAAGGGTAAGTGTAAGGGTACAGGTCAGGGTAAGGGTTAGAGTAAGGGTTAGGGTTGGGGTAAGGTTAAGTGTTAGGGTAATGGTTAGGGTTAGTTTTAGGGTTAAAGTCAGGAAAATGTATGCGTAAGTATTAGGTGAATGTTAAGGGTAAGGTTAAGGTTAAGAGTAAGGGTAAGGTTTAGGGTAAGGGTTAGGGTTAATGTAAGGGTCAGGGTAAGGGTTGGGGTAAGGTTTAGGGTAAGGGTTAGGTTCAGGATAAGTGTTAGGGTAAGGGTAAGGTTAATGGTAACCGTAAGTGTAAAGGTAAGGGTTAGGGTAAGGGTAAGAATAAGGGTATGGGTAACGGTAAGGGCGAGGGTTAGGCTAAGGGTAAGTGTAAGGTTTAGATTTAGGCTAAGGGTAAGTGTAGCAGAAAGGGTAAGGTTTACGGTAAGGGTAAGTGTTAGGATAAGGGTAAGGTTTAGGGTTAGGTTAAGGGTAATGGTAAGGGTAACGGTAAGGGTAAGGGTAACGGTAAGGGTAAGGGTAACGGTAATGGTAAGGGTAAGGTAAGGGTAACAGTAACAGTAAGGGTAAGGGTTACGGTAAGGGTACGGTTACGGGTAGAAGTATGTGTTAGAGTATGGGTTATGGTAAGGGTAAGGGTTAGAGTAAGGGTTAGGGTAAGGGTAATGGTTAGGGTTAATTTTAGGGTTAGGGTGAGGGAAAAGTAAGGGTAAGTATTAGGTTAAGGTTAAGGGTAAGGTTAAGGTTAAGTTTTAGGGTTAGGGTTAATGTAAGGGTCAGGGTAAGGGTTCAGGTAAGGTTTAGGGTTAGGGTTAGGTTAAGGTTAAGTGTTAGGGTAAGGGTAAGGTAAATGGTAACTGTAAGTGTAAGGGTAAGGTTAGGGTAAGGGGAAGAGTAAGGGGAAGGGGAAGGGGAAGTCTAAGGGTCCGGGTCCGGGTAAAAGTTAGAGTAAGGGTTAGGGTTAGGTAAGGATAAGTGTTCAGGTAATGGTTACGGTTAATTTTAGGGTTATGGTGAGGGAAAGGTAAGGGTATGTATTAGTTTAAGGGTAAGGTTAAAGGTAAGATTAAGTGTAAGGTTTAGGTTTAGGGTTAGGATTAGAGTTAGGGTTAGGGTAAGGGTTAGGGTTAATGTAAGGGTCAGGGTAAGGGTTGGGGTAAGGTTTAGGTCAAGGGTAAAAGTAAGTATAATGGTAAGGGTAAGGGTGAGGGTTAGGGTAAGGTTTAGAATTAGGCAAAGGGTAAGTGTAGCAAAAAGGGTAAGGTTTAGGATAAGGGTAAGTGTTAGGATAAGGGTAAGGTTTAGGGTTAGCTTAATAGTAAGGTTAAGGGTAATTGTACGAGTAATTGCTAGGGTAAGTGCAAGCGTAAGTGTACATGTAAGTGTTGTTGTATGGCTTATGATAAGGGTGTGAGGAATGTTTTAACAATTCGTGTCCATAAAGAACAATTCTGTTTGAATCCTGTCTGCCTCTGGGCCCTGCACTGGCAATTTAATTCTTGAACCTCAGCTGCAGTGTGTCCCAGTCTCCCCCTCATTCTAGTCAATTTATCACTCCTTAAATTTATGAACCTGTTTGCTTTTGTTATTCCAGACTTCTATTTCTAACACTGCTATAGATGTGTCTGTGAATGGCTGGGGAAGAATGTTTTAATTACTCGTGAAGCTGTTTGTGTTTGATGTCTGGGAGTCTCAGAACAACTGATAACAACTAGTGACTGTTATGGGATACTATGCGGATCTTTGGTATCTGGTTAGGGGGGCCGAGAGATTAAGAGGAAGGAAAAAGAAGCTGAAGGACGGCTGGGAGACAAGTCTTGAAGAGAATGTTCTATAAACTTGGTATGGTGCCAAGTACAAAGGGGGAGAGGAAGACTACGAGCCTTCAGCATGAAAGACCCCTAGAGACCCCCAGAAGAGACCCCAGAGGAGACTGCGCATGCTCCAGTAGGAGGGACTGCACCCCGGAAGCTAATTTTAATAATCTATTTTTTTTAGAAGTAGTAATGAATATGTATTAGTCTAGGAGCATAAAAATCAGCTGCTTGATGTAACTGGTGTGCGTCCTGGTGGAGCGGAGACTCCCGGTGCACCCAGCGCTGTTTGCTTACCTCTATTCCTTTATATTCTTTCATAGAAGACAGCAGAGATGCTTGTGGATACCGTCCAGTTGGATTCTGGATGAATTCGACTGATTCGTAAGATACCGTCCGGTTGGGTAAAGGTGCGGTTGCTAGTGTTTGTGTGTGAGAGTGTAACTGAGACTTCTAAAGTCCGTGTGGAGGTCTTTTTGTTTTCTCACCAGTTCTAATCTCCTGTCGGGGGTGCTGGGCTGGTGAAGAGAGGGATACGTGGGTGGGTGATAGGTCCTAAACCCCCTGCAAGACACTCTCACTAGGGGCAACCAAGGACTGTGGGAATTGCCACTAGTAAAATTCCCGGATGGGTCAGATAAAATCGAAGACCAAGGACCAGAAAGGGAGCAAATTACCAGATATATGACCAAAAAGTCCATTACGAATAATGATTAGAAATTGGAACAATAGGGGCCCCAGAAAATTAAAGAGTAAATTAAAAATGATCCTGTATTATATGATAGAATGACCAAAAGAACTCTTAAGACCCCATGTATTTTGATCCACGGAGGACGGGGTCTGTCAGGCTTTGAACATTAATAGTAGAATACCCATGGATCCAGAAAAGAGCAAGCTGAAACATTGGAATTAGAAATTTGAGAGCAATTGATTAAGAATGAATATGTGCTACATTTGTGCCTGTGCTGCACTTATACCACCAGATAACAGGAGCCTCTCGGACCCCGAGAACCAGATCAAAAACAACCTCATGGTTCGGACTTTAATCAAGGGGTCTGAGATAAGGAGGACTGCTCACAAAGGGACAGCTTAGGAATATGTATATGTATAGGAATGTTCATGTATATGTAACTCTTTACTAGAGCAATTTGCCACGTTAGGCGTGCACGACTTTGGTGGGACTACCCGCCCCGTGCTGCATGGAACTGAGTAAACATACCTACTTTACAATCTTACTGATTGTGGAGTCAGCTTTCTGTGAGTCATTTTGGTGAGCCAGGCAGGAGACACTCTGCTCGGCTGCGGGATCGGCTGCAGCGCGGACGCCCCTAGGTGCACCCTGAGCGTTTTTGCTCGGAGGGGACTCCACTCTCAGCTGCTCACCGCAGGAGCAAAGATCTCCTGAAACTGCAGACAAACGGTATGTTTTCAGCTGCTGGAGGGATACTAACTGGAGTGTTAATAATTGTATGTGTTTCTATGTATGTATTTTGTGTTGACATTTTGTATATTGTAATATTTGCATATTGTATGTATTTTGTGTTGAAAGTATTTGTGTAAATGTAAGGGTTTGAAACAAAGTGTTACAAGTCACTTCACGAAGAACACAGTCAGAGACAATACTTGTTTGGTTGGTTATCATTCTAAATTATATTCCTGTGGTATGAATGAGATGTGCTGGAGGCCTCCGTGTGCGACTGTGCTGTGTGAGTGAGACGCAGCGTTGCTGCAAAGCGAGTGCAGAGTTCCGATCCGTTGTTCCGTACTCTCCACAAGGGGAGTGGGCAGAGACGAACGAAGTGCTTGACAGACTGAAAAGAAGTGCTGTTTTATCCAAGTTTTGAGTGGTGGTGCC
Source organism: Aythya marila (assembly GCF_965140915.1). NCBI lineage: Eukaryota > Metazoa > Chordata > Aves > Anseriformes > Anatidae > Aythya > Aythya marila. Next base: position 5,962 of record NW_028136628.1, on the reverse strand, counting down.
CAGTGTATCTTGTGTATCTTGTGTATCCTATTTTTGCTCTTAAATGTTTTGACTGTGACAAGAAAAAGGCAGGAGCATGATATGACATGCTTTCTGCTGATTAAGGAGGTATTGGGGAGGCATTGGGGAGGCAAGGACAATCCCCAGACATGGACTGTATATCTCGAAACAAGACACTGAAACTCATGATAAGGAAGCGGCAGACGGACAGAGAAACAAATGTAAGGACTATAAATCTCAAAACTGGACATTGGAATTCATTATAAAGATACAACAAACGGAAGAATTGGCAACAACCAGCTCTCGCAATTAAGAAACATGCCAATTCAGCAGATTCCTGACCAAAGGTGAAAAGTACACTGTGAGGAAGACTCGGGGTCTTCCTCCCAGAGACCCCTGCCCACGTCCCAAAGACCCCTGCCCACAATTCTTGGAAGGCTCTACGCAGGCGCAAGGTGCCAAAAGGCTAATTAGCATGAGAAGTGAGGGAAGGCGGGGATAGGTAATGCATATGTATAGGTGCTTGTAGAATATTGATAGATTGATTGTATAAATTCAAGACTGCTTTTTGCTTTGGGTGTGCACGATAGGTGGAGAGATCCCCCGTGCATCCAGCGCTGCAATAAAGAATATACCACTTAAAGGAATTACGGCTTCGATCTTTGAATCAATCTGGCGACCCAGATGGGACGACCTCTCTGCCGGACCGCAGGACCCGCTGGGGACAGGACTCCCTAGGGTACCCCCGGGATTTCCCGGAGGGACTCCTCGACTCACCGGATCACTGCGGAGGCAGACAAGGACCCCATCATTGTAAGTGAGTATATTCTTTATTCTGGTTTGGTTTTCTGGTAGACCGGTCATCTGGGACTGTCCAGTAAGTCGGAAGGTGACTTCTGCAGGACAGTATTTGGTATATACTTTGTGGTTAGTACCACAAGTATATCTGGGGACCTTGGGGTCCATCTGTATCTGGAACTGTCTGTAAGTCAGAAGGTGATCTTCTGCGAGGCAGTGTTTGGTATATACTTTGTGGTAAGCACCATAAGTATATTTGGGGACCTTAAGGAAAGAGCTCGCTTTAAGGTCCATCTGGAATTGTGTTGTCTATTTCGGTTTTCTGACTCATGGAGTATGGTATTTAACTTTGGTTATTGTTACTGTGATTTTGGCTATTTTCCTGGTGGTAATAGTAGGTTCGTGGCATTGTTATAAGAGAGATATCGTTACGGTGTTACACAGTTCGGTTTTCTGACTTATCGCATGTGGAATTTGACTCTGACTATTGTTATTGTGATTTTGGCAATATTGCTGGTAATAGTAGTTTTGTGACATTGCTACTGAAAGATATTGCGTGCCCGTATTTTTGTGAGTGATACATTTTGTGATACGCTTTTGTAAGTAACATGTGTATTCTGAAAGTGTAAACTGGAAAATGGGGGGGCAAACAAGCAGTGAAATTTTAAAGAAAAGTGTGTTAGGATGTGTTTTAAGTCACTGGAAGGATATTGGAGGATCTGCCGGTGGAAGCGTGAACAGGAAAACATTGATAAAATATCGTAATCAGTGGTGGCCGCTTTATAAGCTGGAATGTGGAGAAAAGTGGCCCCTAAATGGAACTTTAAACTATAATATTTTGCTACAGTTAGTGTTGTTTTTGGAGAAGCAGAACAGGATGAAATGTTGTATACTGATGTTTCAGCATCTTGGTGGGAAAAGGTACAGAATTAAGTTGGCCCCTGACTGAGCCTTTGATGATGGCATTAGAGAAGTACAGGCTGGAGAAAGATAAAGGAAGTGTTAAAAGGGTTGTTGAAAGTGTTAAAGGTGTTTGAAGTTGAATGAGCAGGGAAAGAGGATGTAGGAATGATAATAGTACTGCCTCTGCCCGAGGCAGAGATCTTAAAATCATGGGTGTTAGCCCTTTGGGGCAAAGGGACCATGATGGGTCCGAGAGAGTTGTCACAGAAACAGAAAACCAGTTAACTCTTAAAACAACCTGAGTTCATGTGCGAGCTCAGATTGCCGATGGGACCGCTCAGGGAACTGTGGACAATTGCATTCCCCTGACCGACCCCCACTAAGACCCGAATCATCCTGAAAATTATGAACGGTTAAGTAAATACTAAAACCTGGATGAATTGGGAATTGAGAATATGCTTCCAACAAGGTCTAAAAGAAACCCCTATGGAATTTTTGGACCAACTCTGAAATGTAATGAAAATAAATAAATAAATAAATAAATAAATAAAACAAAACGGTTTGGACCTGGCTTCGGAGGACAAATTGACTAGCCTTTTCCTAGGGTAATCGACCCCTGATTTCAACAGGAATAATGGGGACTTGGGGAATCTACCCTAGCGGATCCTCCACTGGTTATAATGAAGCTAGGGGAGGAATGGAAGTGAAATTTCTTATTGATATGGGGCAACATATTCAGTTCTAAATCAAGCATTAATGCCTTCACAGAATTATTATGTTAGGGTAAAAGATGTGTCGTGGTTTAACCCGGCCGGCAGCTAAACACCACGCAGCTGTTCGCTCACCCTCCCCCTCCCTCTCTGGGACGGGGGAGAGAAACGGAAAGTGAAGCCCATGAGTTGAGATAAAGACAGTTTAATAAGACAAAATAATAATAATAATAATAATAATAATAATACAATGATGATAATAGTACCACTAATAATAATGTGTACAAACAAGTGATGCACAATGCAATTGCTCACCACCCGCTGACCGATGCCCAGCCTAACCCCGAGCAGTCCGGCCCCCTCCCCCTGGCTAGCCACCCCTATGTATTGTTTAGCCTGACGTCAGATGCTATGGAATACCCCTCTGGCTGGTTTGGGTCACCTGTCCTGGGTCTGTCCCCTCCCAGCTCTTACTGCACCCCCAGCCTGCCTGTTGGCAGGACAGGGCAAAAGGCTGAGATGTCCTTGGCTTGGTATAAGCACTGCTCTTTAACAATTAAAACATCGGGGTGTTATCAGCACTCTTCTCATCCTAAGCCAAAACACAGCATTCCACCAGCTACTAGGAGGAAAATTAACTCTGTTCTAACTGAAACCAGGACAAGGTGTAACCGAAAAGGCTTATTTTTGTGAACCTTTGAAGTACAAGTTAGGGAAACAATGGGGCATACACAGATTTTTATATATGCCTAGATCCTCATGGTCACTCTTAGGTAGAGATTTATTAGAGCAAATAGGAGCAGAAATTGTCTTTGAAAAAGGGAAAATGGAATTAAGTATAGGAGAAGAACAACTAACAAATGTGTTAAGCTTGGCACTAATACAAACTGACCCTAAAAGTGAAATACCTTTAGAGATCACAGATCAAGTATGTCCAGGAGTTTGGGCTACTGAAACCCCTGAAAGAGGTAAAACTGTGACCTTAATAATTATTAAATTAAATTATTAAATTAAATTAAATTATTAAATTAAATTAAAGCCAGGAGAGAAACCCATTAAGGTTAAGTAATATCCTTTGAGGATAGAAGATAGGAAAGGAATTAAAGAGATAATTAATAAATTTTTACAGTATGGATTATTGATTAAATGCGAATCAGAATACAATACACCCATATTGCCAATTAAAAAGGCAGATGAAAAAGCTATAGGCTAGTTCAGGATTTGAGAGCCATAAATAAAATCACTGAGGATATACATCCAGTAGTGGCAAACCCTTATACTTTGCTGACTAAATTAAAGAATAGTCAAGTCTGGTTTACCGTACTGGATTTAAAAGACGCCTTCTTCTGCCTAGGCTTAACCACAGAAAGCCAAAACCTATTCGCCTTTGAATGGGAAAATCCCAATTCAGGCAGAAAGACGCAGCTTACGTAGACATTACTACCTCAAGGATTCAAGAATAGCCCCACTATTTTTGGAAACCAATTAGCAAGGAAACTCGAAACATGGATGCCTCCGGACACTGAAGATGCTTTGTTACAATATGTACATGATCTCTTAATATCTACTGAGACTAAAGGGAGTTGTATTCAATGGACTATAAGTCGTCTTAATTTTCTGGGTTTAAACGGATATCAAGTCTCTTGACAGAAAGTCCAGCTGGCTCAACAAAGTGTGACCTATCTGGGATTTGAAATTTCGGAAGGACAACGAGAACTAGGAACTGAACATAAGGAAGTCATTTGCCAGACTCCAGAACCTCAAATGGTAAAGGAGCTACAAACCTTTTTAGGAATGACAGGTTGGTGTCGCCTTTGGATTTATAATTATAGACTGTTGGTAAAGCCTCTATGTGAATTGATAAAGATTAACCAGTCAAAGTTAGTCTGGACTGGAGAAGCACAAAAAGTCTTTAAACAACTTAAACAAGAATTGATGATTTTGAAATATCAAGCAATATTGGTAGAACAGGATGACGTGGAAATTGTGATAACTAATATTGTGAATCTAGCCTCTTTTCTTAGTGATGCTCTGGCACAACCTGTGATTCACGATTGTTTAGAAACTATAGAGACTGTGTATTCCAGCTGACCAGACCTTAAGGAGGAGCCCATGGAAGATGCGGAAGAAACTTGGTTCACGGATGGGAGCAGTTTTGTTATGCAAAGACAACGTAAAGCTGGATATGCTATAACAACTACTCAGCAGGTAATCGAGTCTAAGCCTTTACCCCTGAAACATCAGCTCAAAAGGCGGAGATAGTTGCTCTCACGAGAGCATTGGAACTGGCAGCGGGAAAAAGGGTAAATATTTGGACAGATTCTAAATATACATTCGGCGTGGTACATGCTCATGGAGCAATTTGGAAAGAACATGGATTGCTGACCGCTCAGTGAAAACACAAAGTATGCTGAAGAAATTTTAAAATTGTTAGAGGCTGTAAAACAACCAGAAAAGGTAGCTATCATGCATTGTCAGGGACACCAAAAGGGGAACACCGATTTTGAAATTGGAAATCGATTGGCAGAGGCTAAGCAGGCAGCTGAAATAACTGAGGTGAAGGCATTGTCTTTGATACCAGACGGTAAAATCCAAACTATATCCAAATTATACAAAAGAAGACTTAAAATTAATTGAAGATTTGAAAGGTAAAATGAAACCAGATGGATGAGTATATTTAAAAGATAACCACATAGTAATACCCTCTAGTTTGACATGGCCCATAGTTCTTACAGAACACAATAAAACGCATTGGGGAGCTGGCACACTGCATAAGAGCCTGAGTCAGACATTAGTGGGACGATATGATAAAACAAGTAACTCAACAATGTAGCATTTGGTTACACAATAACCCCAATACCAAGAATAGAATAAAATTTGGAATAATCGGTAAAGGAAATTATTCGGGGCAACAGTGGCAAATTGATTTTTCAGAACTCCCTAGAAAAGGGGGGTATCATTATTTACTGGTTCTGACTGACACGTTTTCAGGAAGGCCTGAAGCCTTTCCCTGTCGAACAAACAAAGCAAGAGAAGTGGTTAAAGTCTTGTTAAATGAAATAATACCATGCTTTGGGATTCTAGTAGCAATGTCTTCTGATAGAGTTTCACATTTTTGTGCACAAGTGGTAGAACAGATAAGTAAGATTCTAAAGATAGATTGGCAACTGCATACTCCTTATAGACCACAGGCAAGTGGACAGGTAGAAAAAATGAACCATTTAATTAAACAATAAATAGCTAAAATTGGATAAGAAGCTAATTTGTCATGGCCTCAATCCCTCCCTTTAGCATTACTTGGAATTAGAGTTAAACCTAGAATAAAAGGGAATTTGAGTCCCTTCAAAATCTTATATGGAAGGCCATAGCAATTTCTATTTAGTGGAGAGGACCTAACGCAGTTAGGATCAGAATATTTATATGCTTATATAACTGAACTTCAGAAACAATTAAATAAAGTACATAAATTTGTTTTAGGGACCAGGGCTAGAGGGTTGGATCAACCAATCCACCCCTTTAAGCTCGGGGATTATATATATATAAAGACTTTT
>NW_028136629.1:0-46862 GCF_965140915.1 Aythya marila | reverse complement strand
ATGGATCCAATCCCAAAACCACCCTAAACCTACCTGATCTTCTCCAAATCCCAAAGTCCACTCCCAACCACCATAAAACCCATTAGGAACTCAACAAAACGCAACAGAAACCCCAAAACACCTCAAAAACACCCCAAAAGCAAACCGGATCAGAAGAAAATACGTGATTTAACCCCAAGAAAACCCTTAAACCTACCTGATCTTCTCCAAATCCCAAAATCCACTCCCACCCACCATAAAACCCATTAGGAACTCAACAAAACGCAACGGAAACCCCAAAACACGTCAAAAACACCCCAAAAAAGAACTGGATCAGAAGAAAAAAAAAACAAAACTATGCATTTCCCTCCCAAATCACCCTAAACTCACCTGATCTTCTTCAAAACCCACAATCCACTCCCATTTAGCTTAACGACCAACGAGAACCCAACAAAACCCAACGGAGACCCCAAAAACGTCAAAAACACCCCAAAAAAGAACTGGTTCAACCCCAACAACGAAAGAAAACCCCAAAAGCCATAGATCCACACCAAAAATCCCCCTAAACCAACCTGAAGTTCTCCAAAACCCACAATTTATACTTTTCCACATTGATGACCATGGAAAACCCAACGAAACCCAACGGAGACCACAAAACACGTCAAAAAAAAAAAAAAAAAAAAAAAAAAAAAGAAAGGGATCACCCCCAAAATTGGAAGAAAATCCTTCAAAATCATAGATCCACCCCAAAACCACCCTAAACCTACCTGATGATCTCCAAAACCCACAATTTACAATTTTCCAACATGATGACCATGGAAAACCCAACGAAACCCAACGGAGACCCCAAAAGAAGTCAAAAACACCCAAAACAAGAACGGGATAAACCCTAAAAACGAAAGAAAACCCCAAAAGCCATAGATCCACACCAAAAGTCCCCCTAAACCTACCTGATGTTCTCCAAAACCCACAATTTACACTTTTTCACCAGGATGACCAACATGAACAAAACGAAAACCCAAAACGAGACACCAAAACACGTCAAAAACACCCCAAAAATAAAGGGATCACCCATAAACTGGAAGAAAATCCCCAAAAAGCACGGATCCAATCCCAAAACCACCCTAAACCTACCTGATGTTCTCCAAAACCCACAATTTACCATTTTCCACCACGATGACCAACGAGTACACAACAAAACCCAACGGAGACCCCCAAACACCTCAAAAACTTCCCAAAAAAAAGAATTGGATCACCCCAAGAAACAGAAGAAAACACCAAAAAACATGACTCTGCCCCAAAAGTCCCCCTAAACCTACCTGATGTTCTCCAAAAGCCACAATTTACACTTTTTCACCATGATGACCAACAAGAACCCAACTAAAACCCAACGGAGACCCCAAAACACGTCATAAACACCCCAAAAAAGAACAGGATCACCCAAAAAAAACAGAAGAAAAGACCAAATACCATGAATCCACCCCAAAATTCCCTAAACCTACCTGAAGTTTCTCCAAAACCCACAATTACAATTTTCCACCACATGACCACATAAAACCCAAGGAATACCAACGGAGACCCCAAAACACGTCAAAAACACCCCAAAAAAGAACGGGATCACCCCCAAAAACAAAAGAAAATCCCCCAAAACCATAGATCCAATCCCAAAAACAACCTAAACCTACCTGATGTTCTCCAAAACCAACAATTTACCCTTTTCCACCATGATGACCACGGAAAACCCAACGAAACCCAACGGAGACCCCAAAACACGTCAAAAACACCCCCAAAATGAATTGGATCACCCCCCCCCCCCCAAAAAAAAAGAAACAGAAGAAAACCCCATATATCATGAATCCACCCCAAAAGTCCCCCTAAACCTACCTGATGTTCTCCAAAACCCACAATTTACACTTTTCCACCATGATGACAACGGAAAACCCAACGAAACCCAACGAAGAACCCAAAACACGTCAGAAACACCCCAAAAATGAATTCGATCACCCCAAAACTGGAACAAAATCCCCCAAAACCATAGATCCACCACAAAAACACCCTAAATCTACCTGAAGTTCTCCAAAACCCACAATTTACACTTTTCCACCATGATGACCACGGAAACCCCAACGAAACCCAACGGAGACCACAAAACACGTCAAAAACACGCCGAAAACCAACTGGATCACTAGAAAAAAACAGAAGAAAACCCTAAAAACCATGAATCTGCCCCAAAAGTCCTCATAAACCTACCTGATGTTCTCCAAAACCCACAATTTACACTTTTCCACCATGATGACCACGGAAAACCCAACGAAACCCAACGGAGAACCCAAAACACGTCAAAAACACCCCAAACAAGAACAGGATCACCCCCAAAACCAAAGAAAACCCCAAAAAGCACGGATCCAATCCCAAAACCACTCTAAACGTACCCGATGTTCTCCAAATCCAAATGTCCACTCCCAACCACCATAAAACCCATTAGGAACTCAACGAAACCCAACGGAAACCCCAAAACACCTCAAAAACACCCCAAAAAAGAACTGAATCAGAAGAAAAAACACCAAAAACTATGAATTTCCCCGCAAAACCACCCTAAACTCACCTGATCTTCTTCAAAACCCACAATCCACTCCCATTTCCCTTAACGACCAACTAAAACCCAACGGAGACCCCAAAACAAGTCAAAAACACCCCAAACAAGAACAGGATAACCCCTAAAAAAGAAAGAAAACCCCAAAAAAACATAGATCCACCCCAAAACCACACTAAACCTACCTGATGTTCTCCAAATCCCAAAGTCCACTCCCAACAAACTTAAAACACATTAGGAAATCAACAAAACACAACGGAAACCCCAAAACACGTCAAAAACACCACAAAAAAAAGCGGGATCACCCCCAAAACTGGAAGAAAACCCTAAAAGCCGTTGATCCACCCCAAAAGTCCCCCTAAACCTACCTGATGTTCTCCAATACCCACAATTTACCCGTTTTCACCATGATGAACAACAAGAACCCAACAAAAAACAACGGAGACCCCAAAACACATCAAAAACACCCCAAAAAATAACTGAATCAGAAGAAAAAACACCAAAAACTATGAATTTCCCCGCAAAACCACCCTAAACTCACCTGATCTTCTTCAAAACCCACAATCCACTCCCATTTACCTTAACGACCAATGAGAATCCAACTAAAACCCAACGGAGACCCCAAAACAAGTCAAAAACACCCCAAAAAAGAATGGGATAACCCCCCAAAACGAAAGAAAACCCCAAAAAAATAGATCCACCCCAAAACGACACTAAACCTACCTGATGTTCTCCAAAACACGCAAGTTAAACTTTTCCAACATGATGAAAAACAAGAACCCAACAAAACCCAACAGAGACCCCAAAACATGTCAAAAACACCCCAAAAAAGAACGGGATCACCCCCAAAACTGGAAGAAAATTCCCCCCCAAAAAATTTACAATTTTCACCATGATGACCAACATGAACCAAACGAAAACCCAAAAGGAGACACCAAAACACGTCAAAAACACCCCAAAAAAGAAAGGGATCACCCATAAACTGGAAGAAAATCCCCAAAAAGCACAGATCCAATCCCAAAACCAGCCTAAACCTACCTGATGTTCTCCAAAACCCACAAATTTACCCTTTTCCACCGTGATGACCATGGAAAACCCAACGAAACCCAATGGAGACAAAAAACATGTCAAAAAAAAAAAAACAAAAAAAACAAAAAAGAACAGGATCTCCCCAAAAACAGAAGAAAAACCCAAATGCCATAGATCCACCCCAAAAGTCCCCCTAAGCCTACCTGATGTTCTCCAAAACCCACAATTTACCCTTTTTCACAATGATGACCAACGAGAACCCAACAAAACCCAACGGACAACCCCAAAACACGTCAAAAACACCCCAAAAAAGAACAGGATCACCCCAAAAAACAGAAGAAAACCCCAAATACCATGAATCCACCCCAAAAGTCCCCTAAACCTACCTGAAGTTCTCCAAAACCCACAATTTACACTTTTCCACCATGATGACAACGGAAAACCCAACGAAACCCAACGAAGAACCCAAAACACGTCAGAAACACCCCAAAAATGAATTCGATCACCCCAAAACTGGAACAAAATCCCCCAAAACCATAGATCCACCACAAAAACACCCTAAATCTACCTGAAGTTCTCCAAAACCCACAATTTACACTTTTCCACCATGATGACCACGGAAAACCCAACGAAACCCAACGGAGACCACAAAACACGTCAAAAACACGCCGAAAACCAACTGGATCACTAGAAAAAAAACAGAAGAAAACCCTAAAAACCATGAATCTGCCCCAAAAGTCCTCATAAACCTACCTGATGTTCTCCAAAACCCACAATTTACACTTTTCCACCATGATGACCACGGAAAACCCAACGAAACCCAACGGAGAACCCAAAACACGTCAAAAACACCCCAAACAAGAACAGGATCACCCCCAAAACCAAAGAAAACCCCAAAAAGCACGGATCCAATCCCAAAACCACTCTAAACGTACCTGATGTTCTCCAAATCCAAATGTCCACTCCCAACCACCATAAAACCCATTAGGAACTCAACAAAATGCAACAGAAACCCCAAAACACCTCAAAAACACCCCAAAAGCAAACCGGATCAGAAGAAAATACGTGATTTAACCCCAAGAAAACCCTTAAACCTACCTGATCTTCTCCAAATCCCAAAATCCACTCCCACCCACCATAAAACCCATTAGGAACTCAACAAAACGCAACGGAAACCCCAAAACACGTCAAAAACACCCCAAAAAAGAACTGGATCAGAAGAAAAAAAAAACAAAACTATGCATTTCCCTCCCAAATCACCCTAAACTCACCTGATCTTCTTCAAAACCCACAATCCACTCCCATTTAGCTTAACGACCAACGAGAACCCAACAAAACCCAACGGAGACCCCAAAAACGTCAAAAACACCCCAAAAAAGAACTGGTTCAACCCCAACAACGAAAGAAAACCCCAAAAGCCATAGATCCACACCAAAAATCCCCCTAAACCAACCTGAAGTTCTCCAAAACCCACAATTTACACTTTTCCACATTGATGACCATGGAAAACCCAACGAAACCCAACGGAGACCACAAAACACGTCAAAAAAAAAAAAAAAAAAAAAAAAAAAAAAAAAAAAAGAAAGGGATCACCCCCAAAATTGGAAGAAAATCCTTCAAAATCATAGATCCACCCCAAAACCACCCTAAATCTACCTGATGATCTCCAAAACCCACAATTTACAATTTTCCAACATGATGACCATGGAAAACCCAACGAAACCCAACGGAGACCCCAAAAGAAGTCAAAAACACCCAAAACAAGAACGGGATAAACCCTAAAAACGAAAGAAAACCCCAAAAGCCATAGATCCACACCAAAAGTCCCCCTAAACCTACCTGATGTTCTCCAAAACCCACAATTTACACTTTTTCACCAGGATGACCACATGAACCAAACGAAAACCCAAAACGAGACACCAAAACACGTCAAAAACACCCCAAAAATAAAGGGATCACCCATAAACTGGAAGAAAATCCCCAAAAAGCACGGATCCAATCCCAAAACCATCCTAAACCTACCTGATGTTCTCCAAAACCCACAATTTACACTTTTCCACCATGATGACCACGGAAACCCCAACGAAACCCAACGGAGACCACAAAACACGTCAAAAACACGCCGAAAACCAACTGGATCACTAGAAAAAAACAGAAGAAAACCCTAAAAACCATGAATCTGCCCCAAAAGTCCTCATAAACCTACCTGATGTTCTCCAAAACCCACAATTTACACTTTTCCACCATGATGACCACGGAAAACCCAACGAAACCCAACGGAGAACCCAAAACACGTCAAAAACACCCCAAACAAGAACAGGATCACCCCCAAAACCAAAGAAAACCCCAAAAAGCACGGATCCAATCCCAAAACCACTCTAAACGTACCTGATGTTCTCCAAATCCAAATGTCCACTCCCAACCACCATAAAACCCATTAGGAACTCAACAAAATGCAACAGAAACCCCAAAACACCTCAAAAACACCCCAAAAGCAAACCGGATCAGAAGAAAATACGTGATTTAACCCCAAGAAAACCCTTAAACCTACCTGATCTTCTCCAAATCCCAAAATCCACTCCCACCCACCATAAAACCCATTAGGAACTCAACAAAACGCAACGGAAACCCCAAAACACGTCAAAAACACCCCAAAAAAGAACTGGATCAGAAGAAAAAAAAAACAAAACTATGCATTTCCCTCCCAAATCACCCTAAACTCACCTGATCTTCTTCAAAACCCACAATCCACTCCCATTTAGCTTAACGACCAACGAGAACCCAACAAAACCCAACGGAGACCCCAAAAACGTCAAAAACACCCCAAAAAAGAACTGGTTCAACCCCAACAACGAAAGAAAACCCCAAAAGCCATAGATCCACACCAAAAATCCCCCTAAACCAACCTGAAGTTCTCCAAAACCCACAATTTACACTTTTCCACATTGATGACCATGGAAAACCCAACGAAACCCAACGGAGACCACAAAACACGTCAAAAAAAAAAAAAAAAAAAAAAAAAAAAAAAAAAGAAAGGGATCACCCCCAAAATTGGAAGAAAATCCTTCAAAATCATAGATCCACCCCAAAACCACCCTAAATCTACCTGATGATCTCCAAAACCCACAATTTACAATTTTCCAACATGATGACCATGGAAAACCCAACGAAACCCAACGGAGACCCCAAAAGAAGTCAAAAACACCCAAAACAAGAACGGGATAAACCCTAAAAACGAAAGAAAACCCCAAAAGCCATAGATCCACACCAAAAGTCCCCCTAAACCTACCTGATGTTCTCCAAAACCCACAATTTACACTTTTTCACCAGGATGACCACATGAACCAAACGAAAACCCAAAACGAGACACCAAAACACGTCAAAAACACCCCAAAAATAAAGGGATCACCCATAAACTGGAAGAAAATCCCCAAAAAGCACGGATCCAATCCCAAAACCATCCTAAACCTACCTGATGTTCTCCAAAACCCACAATTTACACTTTTCCACCATGATGACCACGGAAACCCCAACGAAACCCAACGGAGACCACAAAACACGTCAAAAACACGCCGAAAACCAACTGGATCACTAGAAAAAAACAGAAGAAAACCCTAAAAACCATGAATCTGCCCCAAAAGTCCTCATAAACCTACCTGATGTTCTCCAAAACCCACAATTTACACTTTTCCACCATGATGACCACGGAAAACCCAACGAAACCCAACGGAGAACCCAAAACACGTCAAAAACACCCCAAACAAGAACAGGATCACCCCCAAAACCAAAGAAAACCCCAAAAAGCACGGATCCAATCCCAAAACCACTCTAAACGTACCCGATGTTCTCCAAATCCAAATGTCCACTCCCAACCACCATAAAACCCATTAGGAACTCAACGAAACCCAACGGAAACCCCAAAACACCTCAAAAACACCCCAAAAAATAACTGAATCAGAAGAAAAAACACCAAAAACTATGAATTTCCCCGCAAAACCACCCTAAACTCACCTGATCTTCTTCAAAACCCACAATCCACTCCCATTTCCCTTAACGACCAACTAAAACCCAACGGAGACCCCAAAACAAGTCAAAAACACCCCAAACAAGAACAGGATAACCCCTAAAAAAGAAAGAAAACCCCAAAAAAACATAGATCCACCCCAAAACCACACTAAACCTACCTGATGTTCTCCAAATCCCAAAGTCCACTCCCAACAAACTTAAAACACATTAGGAAATCAACAAAACACAACGGAAACCCCAAAACACGTCAAAAACACCACAAAAAAAAGCGGGATCACCCCCAAAACTGGAAGAAAACCCTAAAAGCCGTTGATCCACCCCAAAAGTCCCCCTAAACCTACCTGATGTTCTCCAATACCCACAATTTACCCGTTTTCACCATGATGAACAACAAGAACCCAACAAAAAACAACGGAGACCCCAAAACACATCAAAAACACCCCAAAAAAGAACTGAATCAGAAGAAAAAACACCAAAAACTATGAATTTCCCCGCAAAACCACCCTAAACTCACCTGATCTTCTTCAAAACCCACAATCCACTCCCATTTCCCTTAACGACCAACGAGAATCCAACTAAAACACAACGGAGACCCCAAAACAAGTCAAAAACACCCCAAAAAAGAATGGGATAACCCCCCAAAACGAAAGAAAACCCCAAAAAAATAGATCCACCCCAAAACGACACTAAACCTACCTGATGTTCTCCAAAACACGCAAGTTAAACTTTTCCAACATGATGAAAAACAAGAACCCAACAAAACCCAACAGAGACCCCAAAACATGTCAAAAACACCCCAAAAAAGAACGGGATATCCCCCAAAACTGGAAGAAAATTCCCCCCAAAAAAATTTACAATTTTCACCATGATGACCAACACGAACCAAACGAAAACCCAAAAGGAGACACCAAAACACGTCAAAAACACCCCAAAAAAGAAAGGGATCACCCATAAACTGGAAGAAAATCCCCAAAAAGCACAGATTCAATCCCAAAACCAGCCTAAACCTACCTGATGTTCTCCAAAACCCACAAATTTACCCTTTTCTACCATGATGACCATGGAAAACCCAACGAAACCCAATGGAGACAAAAAACATGTCAAAAAAAAAAACAAAAAAACCAAAAAAGAACAGGATCTCCCCCAAAAACAGAAGAAAAACCCAAATGCCATAGATCCACCCCAAAAGTCCCCCTAAGCCTACCTGATGTTCTCCAAAACCCACAATTTACCCTTTTTCACAATGATGACCAACGAGAACCCAACAAAACCCAACGGACAACCCCAAAACACGTCAAAAACACCCCAAAAAAGAACAGGATCACCCCAAAAAACAGAAGAAAACCCCAAATACCATGAATCCACCCCAAAACTCCCCCTAAACCTACCTGAAGTTCTCCAAAACCCACAATTTACCCTTTTCCACCAAGATGCCAACAGAAAACCCAACAAAACCCAACAGAGACATCAAAACATGTCAAAAACACCCCAAAAAAGAACGGGATCACCCCCAAAACTGGAAGAAAATCCCCAAAAAAGCATGGATCCAATCCCAAAACCACCCTAAACCTACCTGATCTTCTCCAAATCCCAAAGTCCACTCCCAACCACCATAAAACCCATTAGGAACTCAACAAAATGCAACAGAAACCCCAAAACACCTCAAAAACACCCCAAAAGCAAACCGGATCAGAAGAAAATACGTGATTTAACCCCAAGAAAACCCTTAAACCTACCTGATCTTCTCCAAATCCCAAAATCCACTCCCACCAACCATAAAACCCATTAGGAACTCAACAAAACGCAACGGAAACCCCAAAACACGTCAAAAACACCCCAAAAAAGAACTGGATCAGAAGAAAAAAAAAACAAAACTATGCATTTCCCTCCCAAATCACCCTAAACTCACCTGATCTTCTTCAAAACCCACAATCCACTCCCATTTAGCTTAACGACCAACGAGAACCCAACAAAACCCAACGGAGACCCCAAAAACGTCAAAAACACCCCAAAAAAGAACTGGTTCAACCCCAACAACGAAAGAAAACCCCAAAAGCCATAGATCCACACCAAAAATCCCCCTAAACCAACCTGAAGTTCTCCAAAACCCACAATTTACACTTTTCCACATTGATGACCATGGAAAACCCAACGAAACCCAACGGAGACCACAAAACACGTCAAAAAAAAAAAAAAAAAAAAAAAAAAAAAAAAAAGAAAGGGATCACCCCCAAAATTGGAAGAAAATCCTTCAAAATCATAGATCCACCCCAAAACCACCCTAAATCTACCTGATGATCTCCAAAACCCACAATTTACAATTTTCCAACATGATGACCATGGAAAACCCAACGAAACCCAACGGAGACCCCAAAAGAAGTCAAAAACACCCAAAACAAGAACGGGATAAACCCTAAAAACGAAAGAAAACCCCAAAAGCCATAGATCCACACCAAAAGTCCCCCTAAACCTACCTGATGTTCTCCAAAACCCACAATTTACACTTTTTCACCAGGATGACCACATGAACCAAACGAAAACCCAAAACGAGACACCAAAACACGTCAAAAACACCCCAAAAATAAAGGGATCACCCATAAACTGGAAGAAAATCCCCAAAAAGCACGGATCCAATCCCAAAACCATCCTAAACCTACCTGATGTTCTCCAAAACCCACAATTTACACTTTTCCACCATGATGACCACGGAAACCCCAACGAAACCCAACGGAGACCACAAAACACGTCAAAAACACGCCGAAAACCAACTGGATCACTAGAAAAAACAGAAGAAAACCCTAAAAACCATGAATCTGCCCCAAAAGTCCTCATAAACCTACCTGATGTTCTCCAAAACCCACAATTTACACTTTTCCACCATGATGACCACGGAAAACCCAACGAAACCCAACGGAGAACCCAAAACACGTCAAAAACACCCCAAACAAGAACAGGATCACCCCCAAAACCAAAGAAAACCCCAAAAAGCACGGATCCAATCCCAAAACCACTCTAAACGTACCTGATGTTCTCCAAATCCAAATGTCCACTCCCAACCACCATAAAACCCATTAGGAACTCAACGAAACCCAACGGAAACCCCAAAACACCTCAAAAACACCCCAAAAAAGAACTGAATCAGAAGAAAAAACACCAAAAACTATGAATTTCCCCGCAAAACCACCCTAAACTCACCTGATCTTCTTCAAAACCCACAATCCACTCCCATTTCCCTTAACGACCAACTAAAACCCAACGGAGACCCCAAAACAAGTCAAAAACACCCCAAACAAGAACAGGATAACCCCTAAAAAAGAAAGAAAACCCCAAAAAAACATAGATCCACCCCAAAACCACACTAAACCTACCTGATGTTCTCCAAATCCCAAAGTCCACTCCCAACAAACTTAAAACACATTAGGAAATCAACAAAACACAACGGAAACCCCAAAACACGTCAAAAACACCACAAAAAAAAGCGGGATCACCCCCAAAACTGGAAGAAAACCCTAAAAGCCGTTGATCCACCCCAAAAGTCCCCCTAAACCTACCTGATGTTCTCCAATACCCACAATTTACCCGTTTTCACCATGATGAACAACAAGAACCCAACAAAAAACAACGGAGACCCCAAAACACATCAAAAACACCCCAAAAAAGAACTGAATCAGAAGAAAAAACACCAAAAACTATGAATTTCCCCGCAAAACCACCCTAAACTCACCTGATCTTCTTCAAAACCCACAATCCACTCCCATTTCCCTTAACGACCAACGAGAATCCAACTAAAACCCAACGGAGACCCCAAAACAAGTCAAAAACACCCCAAAAAAGAATGGGATAACCCCCCAAAACGAAAGAAAACCCCAAAAAAATAGATCCACCCCAAAACGACACTAAACCTACCTGATGTTCTCCAAAACACGCAAGTTAAACTTTTCCAACATGATGAAAAACAAGAACCCAACAAAACCCAACAGAGACCCCAAAACATGTCAAAAACACCCCAAAAAAGAACGGGATATCCCCCAAAACTGGAAGAAAATTCCCCCCAAAAAAATTTACAATTTTCACCATGATGACCAACACGAACCAAACGAAAACCCAAAAGGAGACACCAAAACACGTCAAAAACACCCCAAAAAAGAAAGGGATCACCCATAAACTGGAAGAAAATCCCCAAAAAGCACAGATTCAATCCCAAAACCAGCCTAAACCTACCTGATGTTCTCCAAAACCCACAAATTTACCCTTTTCCACCATGATGACCATGGAAAACCCAACGAAACCCAATGGAGACAAAAAACATGTCAAAAAAAAAAAAAACAAAAAAAAACAAAAAAGAACAGGATCTCCCCCAAAAACAGAAGAAAAACCCAAATGCCATAGATCCACCCCAAAAGTCCCCCTAAGCCTACCTGATGTTCTCCAAAACCCACAATTTACCCTTTTTCACAATGATGACCAACGAGAACCCAACAAAACCCAACGGACAACCCCAAAACACGTCAAAAACACCCCAAAAAAGAACAGGATCACCCCAAAAAACAGAAGAAAACCCCAAATACCATGAATCCACCCCAAAACTCCCCCTAAACCTACCTGAAGTTCTCCAAAACCCACAATTTACCCTTTTCCACCAAGATGCCAACAGAAAACCCAACAAAACCCAACAGAGACATCAAAACATGTCAAAAACACCCCAAAAAAGAACGGGATAACCCCCAAAACTGGAAGAAAATCCCCAAAAAAGCATGGATCCAATCCCAAAACCACCCTAAACCTACCTGATCTTCTCCAAATCCCAAAGTCCACTCCCAACCACCATAAAACCCATTAGGAACTCAACAAAATGCAACAGAAACCCCAAAACACCTCAAAAACACCCCAAAAGCAAACCGGATCAGAAGAAAATACGTGATTTAACCCCAAGAAAACCCTTAAACCTACCTGATCTTCTCCAAATCCCAAAATCCACTCCCACCAACCATAAAACCCATTAGGAACTCAACAAAACGCAACGGAAACCCCAAAACACGTCAAAAACACCCCAAAAAAGAACTGGATCAGAAGAAAAAAAAAACAAAACTATGCATTTCCCTCCCAAATCACCCTAAACTCACCTGATCTTCTTCAAAACCCACAATCCACTCCCATTTAGCTTAACGACCAACGAGAACCCAACAAAACCCAACGGAGACCCCAAAAACGTCAAAAACACCCCAAAAAAGAACTGGTTCAACCCCAACAACGAAAGAAAACCCCAAAAGCCATAGATCCACACCAAAAATCCCCCTAAACCAACCTGAAGTTCTCCAAAACCCACAATTTACACTTTTCCACATTGATGACCATGGAAAACCCAACGAAACCCAACGGAGACCACAAAACACGTCAAAAAAAAAAAAAAAAAAAAAAAAAAAAAAAAAAAAAGAAAGGGATCACCCCCAAAATTGGAAGAAAATCCTTCAAAATCATAGATCCACCCCAAAACCACCCTAAATCTACCTGATGATCTCCAAAACCCACAATTTACAATTTTCCAACATGATGACCATGGAAAACCCAACGAAACCCAACGGAGACCCCAAAAGAAGTCAAAAACACCCAAAACAAGAACGGGATAAACCCTAAAAACGAAAGAAAACCCCAAAAGCCATAGATCCACACCAAAAGTCCCCCTAAACCTACCTGATGTTCTCCAAAACCCACAATTTACACTTTTTCACCAGGATGACCACATGAACCAAACGAAAACCCAAAACGAGACACCAAAACACGTCAAAAACACCCCAAAAATAAAGGGATCACCCATAAACTGGAAGAAAATCCCCAAAAAGCACGGATCCAATCCCAAAACCATCCTAAACCTACCTGATGTTCTCCAAAACCCACAATTTACACTTTTCCACCATGACGACCACGGAAACCCCAACGAAACCCAACGGAGACCACAAAACACGTCAAAAACACGCCGAAAACCAACTGGATCACTAGAAAAAACAGAAGAAAACCCTAAAAACCATGAATCTGCCCCAAAAGTCCTCATAAACCTACCTGATGTTCTCCAAAACCCACAATTTACACTTTTCCACCATGATGACCACGGAAAACCCAACGAAACCCAACGGAGAACCCAAAACACGTCAAAAACACCCCAAACAAGAACAGGATCACCCCCAAAACCAAAGAAAACCCCAAAAAGCACGGATCCAATCCCAAAACCACTCTAAACGTACCTGATGTTCTCCAAATCCAAATGTCCACTCCCAACCACCATAAAACCCATTAGGAACTCAACGAAACCCAACGGAAACCCCAAAACACGTCAAAAACACCCCAAAAAAGAACTGAATCAGAAGAAAAAACACCAAAAACTATGAATTTCCCCGCAAAACCACCCTAAACTCACCTGATCTTCTTCAAAACCCACAATCCACTCCCATTTCCCTTAACGACCAACTAAAACCCAACGGAGACCCCAAAACAAGTCAAAAACACCCCAAACAAGAACAGGATAACCCCTAAAAAAGAAAGAAAACCCCAAAAAAACATAGATCCACCCCAAAACCACACTAAACCTACCTGATGTTCTCCAAATCCCAAAGTCCACTCCCAACAAACTTAAAACACATTAGGAAATCAACAAAACACAACGGAAACCCCAAAACACGTCAAAAACACCACAAAAAAAAGCGGGATCACCCCCAAAACTGGAAGAAAACCCTAAAAGCCGTTGATCCACCCCAAAAGTCCCCCTAAACCTACCTGATGTTCTCCAATACCCACAATTTACCCGTTTTCACCATGATGAACAACAAGAACCCAACAAAAACCAACGCAGACCCCAAAACACATCAAAAACACCCCAAAAAATAACTGAATCAGAAGAAAAAACACCAAAAACTATGAATTTCCCCGCAAAACCACCCTAAACTCACCTGATCTTCTTCAAAACCCACAATCCACTCCCATTTCCCTTAACGACCAACGAGAATCCAACTAAAACCCAACGGAGACCCCAAAACAAGTCAAAAACACCCCAAAAAAGAATGGGATAACCCCCCAAAACGAAAGAAAACCCCAAAAAAATAGATCCACCCCAAAACGACACTAAACCTACCTGATGTTCTCCAAAACACGCAAGTTAAACTTTTCCAACATGATGAAAAACAAGAACCCAACAAAACCCAACAGAGACCCCAAAACATGTCAAAAACACCCCCAAAAAAGAACGGGATCACCCATAAACTGGAAGAAAATCCCCAAAAAGCACAGATCCAATCCCAAAACCAGCCTAAACCTACCTGAAGTTCTCCAAAACCCACAAATTTACCCTTTTCCACCATGATGACTATGGAAAACCCAACGAAACCCAACGGAGAACCCAAAACACGTCCAAAACACCCCAAAAAAGAACGGGACCACCCCAAAAACAGAAGAAAACGCTAAAAAAAACAGAATAATTCCCCCAAAACCATAGATACACCACCCAAAAAAACTTAAAAACACCTGATATTCTCCAAAACCCACAATTTACACTTTTCCAACATGATGACCAACAAGAACCCAACAAAACCTAATGGAGACCCAAAAACACATCAAAAACACCCCAAAAAAGAACGGGATCACCCCAAAAAAAAAACAGAAAAAAAAAACAAATACCATGAATCTGCCCCAAAAGTCCTCATAAACCTACGTGATGTTCTCCAAAACCCACAATTTACACTTTTCCACCATGATGACCACGGAAAACCCAACGAAACCCAACGGTTTTAAGAAAATTAAGCAAAAGAATTTTCATAGTGTCTAGGCAAGCATTATGCAGCTCCTTACTTCAGCAGGGAGCTTTCGCAACTCCCGCTCCTCAAACAGAACTCCTTGTTTTTATAATACAAAAGACAATGAGCAAACATTTATGGTGTATTACCCTAAGTTTTTGGGTTAGGGTTTTTTGCGTCTTAATGTTTTGGGGTTAGGGTTTGGAGCACCCTAAGTTTTTGGGCTAGGGCTTTGAGCATTCCTAACGTTTTGGGTTGGGTTTGGGTTTTGAGCATCCTAAGATTTTGGGTTGGGGGTTTTAGGCATAGGTCTTCAGGGGTTTAGTGTGGTAAATAGTTTGGGTTAGGTCTGTAGGGGTTTCGAGGTTTTTTTGGATGTTAGGGCTTGAGGCTTTTTTTGTAAGGGCGGTGAGGGTTCCAGTGAGTGCTGGTAAATGCAGTTCTCGAGCACTCGGCCTGTGATTGGCCATGCTGGCTGTGCGGGGAATGCTGGTAGGTGTAGTTTTCCGGCACTGGGAGGCCATGTTGTGTGCCCAGAGCATGCCGGGAGATGTAGTTCTCGGGACTCCGGACTTCCGGGAGGCCATGTTGCGTACCCAGAGTATGCCGGGAAATGTAGTTTTCGGATTTGGGACTTCCGGGAGGCCATGTTGAATGCCCAGAGCATACCGGGAGATGTAGTTCTCGGGAACTAGGGTTAGGGGCAAGGTTTGGCGTAGAGTTAGGGTTTCGGGTGAGGGTTGGGGTTGGGGGTTATTGTTAGGGTTAGTGGTTTAGGGTTCGGCTTAGAGGGTTATGGTTAGGGATAGGTTAGGGGTAGGTTTAGAGGGTTAGGGTAAGGGTTAGGGGTTAGGGGTTGGGACTGTGGTTAGGCTTAGGGTAAGGGTTAGGGTGAGGGTATTAGGGTTAGGGTTCGGGTTCAGATTAGGGTAAGGGTTAGGGCAAAGGTAAGTGTTAGGGTAAGGCTAAGGGTAAGGCTTAGGGTGAGGATAAGGTTTAGGGAAAGGGTTAGGTTTAGGGTAAGGATTAGGGTAAGGGTAAGGATTAGGGTTAGGTTTGGGGTAAGAATAAGGGTAAGCTAATGGTTAGGATAAGGGTAAGGGTTAGGGTAAAGGTTTTCATTTGTTAAAGCTGAAACGCAGTATGCAATCTGGGACGTCACAGCCAGAGCTGCCTATGGCAAGGTGAAAGAGGAAAAGATGGAGCAGATGTTCTACTCCTAGTTTTTTCTTTATACGTAAATAAAAGTTTGAGCTAATTCCAGTTGGAAGAGTTCCAATTACTTGCTTGGTCATAATGTCTTTTAATATTGAAAGCTGCAGCAAAAGCATGGGGATTTTTACTTCTAGAAACACCCTAGTTCTCTTGTCTGCACTATGCATGCTTTTGAGCTAAAACTGATTAAAAAATAAAAAGAAAAATCACACACACACACACACAAAAAAAAAAAATAAACAAACACCACAGCTGCTGCTGCTGCTCTCTTCCTACTTCCTTGTGCTTTGCCCCTTCCCTTCCCAGGTGATTGGATTTGGGTGCTAGTCGGGGCCAAATGGTATGTGAGTCCCAGGCATCCCCTCAGAGAGCTCATTCTGCTTGGGCTGCTCTTTGGGGTGTTTGTTTTTCCTTCGGTCAGTTGCAGGCTTCTTCAGGTGGATGAGAGTTTATGGACGGATGCGTTTCCAAGTAGCGAGGGGTACGCACATCTTTTTGAGGTAACAGCTAGTAGGATCTGTTAGAATAATGTAGTACTTGGTGCCTTTATTGCATGCAGTTCTTTATCAGGTGAGTAACTGTTGCGAGTAACTGAAGTCAATGTTACTTGGTGTGTTTGCTATGCAGTGCCTGTGCGGACTATTGCACGAGACACAGCTTTCTGACATCTGGCCCAGCAACTACTAAATAAGGGGAGGGGAGAAGCTGAAGAACGACCAAAGGACAAAGCCTGGGAGGAAGACTACGAGCCTTCAGTACGAGCGGCCCCCAGAGGGACCACCGGAGACTGATAACGCCTGCACCAGTGGGAGGGTTTGGATTCTGGGAACTAATTAGAATAACCCTGCCTTTTGTAGAAGTAGTAATGAATATGTATTAGCCTAGCAGCATAAAAACCAGCCGCCTGATGTAACTTGTGTGCGTCTTGGTGGAGCAGAGACTCCTGGCGCACCCAGCGCTGCTTGCTTACCTCTATTCCTTTAATAAATCATAAACATTAATTGTAAGCCTATTTGGGACTCGGTCATTTATTACAAGTGGGACCTCCCGATGGGTGGAAGCTGTCGGGATAGCTCGGGATGCTGAGGCGTGGTGCTGCAAGGAGGTTGGTGGTCGGTGGCGCCCTGGGGCAGGCCGAATTGGGAGGGGGCGAGGCGGCGGGTGGTCGGTGGCTTCTGTGGAAAAGGCGCTTGTATGGGGGGGCTGCGCATTCAGAGGAACCTTGACAGGCTGCAGATAGGGGCAGGCAGGAACCTTTTGAAGTTCAGGAGAGGGAAATGCCAAGCCCTACCCCTAGGGAGAAACACCTCTGTTTACCAGCACTGGCTAGCTCGATACTGAATAAGCATTTCTTCATGGAAGGGGTGCTTTGCTATTAGAACAGGCTGCCCGGGGAAGTGGTAAGAGACCCGATCCTTAAAAGTATTGAAGAGACATGTGGACATAGCCCGGGAGTCCGGCCTCCGGCAGGGCGGGAGCTGGCTCTTCCGAGCCCCTGTGCTCCGGTCTTGTGCGACGCGTTTGCAAGCAGCACCGGGTGCCGGGTCCGACATCGGACGGTTCGGGGACGGCGATTCCGGGGCCGTCGGCTAGCGGGGGCCGGCTATGTCGTGTCCCGGGGATCCGACTTCAGGGGGCGTGGGGGCCGGCCGTGCAGTGAAGCGGGGGGCTGGCGTCCGCCGGCTTCCCAGAGAGCGGGCTTTCGGTGCCGTGCGGTTCGGTGGCCGGCCGTCCCGAAACCCTGGGCACCGGTCTTGTGCTAGACTCAGCGGGCTCCGGGGCCGAACTCGGCTTCTCGGGGCCGGCGGTCGCGGTGTCCAGGTGTCCCGCCTCGGGCGGCGCGGGGCCGGCTGTCCCTAGCAGCTGGGTTCCCAAGAGCTTCTGGGCTCCCAAGCGTCGCCCAAGACCGGATCCCAGAGAATCGGGACGGCCGGCCGCACCGCTGCGACTAGCACAAGCGTCTCCCGACAACGGAGCCCAGGAGCTTGCGAGGGTCAGATTCCGCGCCCCGGGATAGAGAAACGGGGAGCGCGGGTCGGCCGGCCGCAGCTTCGCACGGGACCGAACCCCCTGTCTCCGGCACGGCCAGACCCCGAGCCGGCAGACAACAGCCTCCCGCTTCACGGCACAGTCGGCCCCCAACCCGCCCGAGTTCTGATCGCCGGGACACGGGACAGCCGGCCGCGCCGCCCGAGGCCGGACACCTGGAGCCCGGGACCGCCGTCCCTGACAAAGCCAAAGTCGGACCCGGACCCCGCTGCGGCTAGCACACGCGTCGCCCAGGACCGCAGCCTAGGACCTCGGGACGGTCGCATCCCGCGCCTCCGGCAGGAGCTACCCGGGAGGGCAGGACGGCCTGCCGCAGCTCCGCAAGAGACCGAACCTGCTGGATTCCGGGACGGCCAGAGCCCGAGCCGGTGGGCAGCAGCCTCCCGCTTCACGGCTCGGCAGGCACCCACGTCGCCCGACTTCGGACCCACGGGACAGCCGGCACCCGCGCCGCCGGAGGCCGGACACACGGGCCTCGGCATCGCCGTCCCCGAACCGCACGAAGTCACACACGGTCTCCGGTGCGTCTGGCACACGCATCGCAAAGACCGGAGCCCAGATTATAGGATCAGCCAGCCCCGCGCCGCCCGAGGTCGGACCGGGAACCCGGTGCGCTTGGCACATGCGTCGCCCAAGAACGGCGCCCAGAGCCGCGGGATGGTCGTGCGTCACGCAGCCCGAGTTCGGACCCCCGGAACACAGGACAACTGGCACCCGCGCCACCGGAGGACAGAATCCCGTGCCCCGGGATTGTGTTGTATTTTCTCCCCCTCCCTCTTTGACGAGAGGGGGAGTGAGGGAGCGGTTGTGGTGGAGCTCGGCTGCCCACCTGAGTAAAACCACCACTGTCCTTTTTGGCGCCCAACGTGGGGCTCGAGGGTTGAGATAACAGTAGTATTGATTGAAGTATTTACAACTAACATATTGGTTGTCATAATGCTCGGTTTTCTGGTAATACTTTTCTGTGTGGATATGTTGTATGTAGCCCAGTCTCTGTTTTCTTTTTTCCTTTACATCCGGTCGGAGAAAATGTTGAAGTCTGTGCTTGTTTTTTTATCATGTTGTGCTGTAACATACTGGCCTTCAGTTTGGTTTGGTATTCAAGCCCGGCATTGTTATCCTCCTGGTCTCCTGGAGATTATATTATTGACAATATTAAGAATTACAGTGCTTTCTTTTTTGCCCCCAGCAGTCAATCAGTGAATAATATCGGGTGTGGTGCCTTCTACTTTTCTCCCTGTGGGCTAATTACAGCAGCCTTTCAGTATCTTGGATACCCCGGTGAGATATTATCCTCATATACTAGGTGTAGTGTTTGTCTTCTTCCCCAAGGCAAAGCAGTTTATTAAGAATATTATCCAAGGACCTGTCCCCAGACAAAGTTGTGGGTGGCAAGGTGTGTGGGGGGATTTGGGCAGGTACCTATCACGGTTTTCTCCTCCAATGGTTCTAAATTTCACCCCTGAACAAGTACAAAATCCAAGAAAGTTGTTAGAATGTTTGAAAGATTTA
This sequence comes from Aythya marila, assembly GCF_965140915.1. Classification (NCBI taxonomy): domain Eukaryota; kingdom Metazoa; phylum Chordata; class Aves; order Anseriformes; family Anatidae; genus Aythya; species Aythya marila. The sequence goes on along the minus strand of NW_028136629.1, from coordinate 26,678 downwards.
TGCCCTGACCCTGGCAATACTAGAGAACTCCACCAGCTGGCTGCACTCTGCTGGGGTCTGGCTTACGCCTATCAGACGTCAATTAACATTGCCCAGCACCCTCAAGGGGATAGGGAGGTTCTTGAATTTGATGATGAGACAGCACACACTGTGACCACCCCAGAGGACCGACCATCTTTGGTATCAGTCGCCCCCGTAGTAAAGACAAAACAGTGGAAACGGAGATCAGGTCGTTTAGTAAGGGAAGGAGCGCCTCCTATGGATGAGGGAGAAGAGGAAAAGGCAAGCGGCTCTAAAGCAGCGTTATCACGGCAACATCACGAAGAAGAGACTGAAATCATAGATGAATCAGAAACTACTCGGTCTCTATCCTTGAGTGAGCTGCGAGAAATACGAAAAGCCTTCAGTCGCCGTCCAGGTGAGCACATCCTCACTTGGCTGCTTCGACGCTGGGATAGTGGGGCCAATACCCAACAGCTAGAAGGCAACGAAGCCAAGCAGCTGGGATCCCACAAGCCTCTGGGAAGATTGAGAGGTACAATGGACTGTTAAAAACTATGCTGCGAGCATTGGGTGCTGCGACATGGAAACATTAGGATATAAACCTACCAGAGGCCACTTGGTTAGTTAACAACAGGGGGTCTGAAAGCCGTGCTGGTCCTGCTGAAACAAAACCCCTACACACTGTGGGAGAAGCTAAAGTCACTGTAGTGCATGTGGGGAAGTGGATGGGGAAGGCGGTGTGGGTTGCCCCTGCCATGGGAAAAGGCAAACCCACTCGTGGGATTGTCTTTGCCCAAGGTCCAGGGTATACCTGGTGGGTGATGCAGAAAGATGGGGATATCAAGTGTGTGCCTCAAGGAGATTTAACACTGGGAGAAAATTAATCTGTCATCCAAGTTATGTGTTGTAGGAGGACACTGCAGAACCAATGAAAGGTCAACTTTGCAAGGAACCAGGCAAGTGCAACAGTGATGTGAGCTAAGCTGGTGCTGGTGTCAAGAAAACCAACTTCGCCTGCCCTGAGTGACCACTTTGACAGATGATGGTGAAACCATCAACAGTTTTTTATGAGCATTTTGGGAAAATACCTATAGAATAAAGAGAAGTACAGACATAAAAATGCTTCAATGGACAGAAAACTATGGTGATGAGACCATCTATATACTAAACTGTACCTGATTGCGACACAAATGTTATGGAATAAGGGGTGGAAGTTGTGTTGCGTCTGTCTGAGCTGGAGTCACCGTTTCCCTGCAGCAGCCCGAACAGTGCTGTACTCTGCACTCGTAGCTGGAACAACACTGAAATCACTCCAGTGTTGTGCCTATTGCTGCATAGTGCTGGCACAGCATCAGGACTCTTTCCAAGTCCCTAAGAGCCAGGCACGAGTGCCGGCTGTCCCGTGTTCCGGGGGTCCGAACTCGGGCTGCGTGACGCACGACCATCCCGCGGCTCTGGGCGCCGTTCTTGGGCGACGCATGTGCCAAGCGCACCGGGTTCCCGGTCCGACCTCGGGCGGCGCGGGGCTGGCTGATCCTATAATCTGGGCTCCGGTCTTTGCGATGCGTGTGCCAGACGCACCGGAGACCGTGTGTGACTTCGTGCGGTTCGGGGACGGCGATGCCGAGGCCCGTGTGTCCGGCCTCCGGCGGCGCGGGTGCCGGCTGTCCCGTGGGTCCGAAGTCGGGCGACGTGGGTGCCTGCCGAGCCGTGAAGCGGGAGGCTGCTGCCCACCGGCTCGGGCTCTGGCCGTCCCGGAATCCAGCAGGTTCGGTCTCTTGCGGAGCTGCGGCAGGCCGTCCTGCCCTCCCGGGTAGCTCCTGCCGGAGGCGCGGGATGCGACCGTCCCGAGGTCCTAGGCTGCGGTCCTGGGCGACGCGTGTGCTAGCCGCAGCGGGGTCCGGGTCCGACTTTGGCTTTGTCAGGGACGGCGGTCCCGGGCTCCAGGTGTCCGGCCTCGGGCGGCGCGGCCGGCTGTCCCGTGTCCCGGCGATCAGAACTCGGGCGGGTTGGGGGCCGACTGTGCCGTGAAGCGGGAGGCTGTTGTCTGCCGGCTCGGGGTCTGGCCGTGCCGGAGACAGGGGGTTCGGTCCCGTGCGAAGCTGCGGCCGGCCGACCCGCGCTCCCCGTTTCTCTATCCCGGGGCGCGGAATCTGACCCTCGCAAGCTCCTGGGCTCCGTTGTCGGGAGACGCTTGTGCTAGTCGCAGCGGTGCGGCCGGCCGTCCCGATTCTCTGGGATCCGGTCTTGGGCGACGCTTGGGAGCCCAGAAGCTCTTGGGAACCCAGCTGCTAGGGACAGCCGGCCCCGCGCCGCCCGAGGCGGGACACCTGGACACCGCGACCGCCGGCCCCGAGAAGCCGAGTTCGGCCCCGGAGCCCGCTGAGTCTAGCACAAGACCGGTGCCCAGGGTTTCGGGACGGCCGGCCACCGAACCGCACGGCACCGAAAGCCCGCTCTCTGGGAAGCCGGCGGACGCCAGCCCCCCGCTTCACTGCACGGCCGGCCCCCACGCCCCCTGAAGTCGGATCCCCGGGACACGACATAGCCGGCCCCCGCTAGCCGACGGCCCCGGAATCGCCGTCCCCGAACCGTCCGATGTCGGACCCGGCACCCGGTGCTGCTTGCAAACGCGTCGCACAAGACCGGAGCACAGGGGCTCGGAAGAGCCAGCTCCCGCCCTGCCGGAGGCCGGACTCCCGGGCTATGTCCACATGTCTCTTCAATACTTTTAAGGATCGGGTCTCTTACCACTTCCCCGGGCAGCCTGTTCTAATAGCAAAGCACCCCTTCCATGAAGAAATGCTTATTCAGTATCGAGCTAGCCAGTGCTGGTAAACAGAGGTGTTTCTCCCTAGGGGTAGGGCTTGGCATTTCCCTCTCCTGAACTTCAAAAGGTTCCTGCCTGCCCCTATCTGCAGCCTGTCAAGGTTCCTCTGAATGCGCAGCCCCCCCATACAAGCGCCTTTTCCACAGAAGCCACCGACCACCCGCCGTCTCGCCCCCTCCCAATTCGGCCTGCCCCAGGGCGCCACCGACCACCAACCTCCTTGCAGCACCACGCCTCAGCATCCCGAGCTATCCCGACAGCTTCCACCCATCGGGAGGTCCCACTTGTAATAAATGACCGAGTCCCAAATAGGCTTACAATTAATGTTTATGATTTATTAAAGGAATAGAGGTAAGCAAGCAGCGCTGGGTGCGCCAGGAGTCTCTGCTCCACCAAGACGCACACAAGTTACATCAGGCGGCTGGTTTTTATGCTGCTAGGCTAATACATATTCATTACTACTTCTACAAAAGGCAGGGTTATTCTAATTAGTTCCCAGAATCCAAACCCTCCCACTGGTGCAGGCGTTATCAGTCTCCGGTGGTCCCTCTGGGGGCCGCTCGTACTGAAGGCTCGTAGTCTTCCTCCCAGGCTTTGTCCTTTGGTCGTTCTTCAGCTTCTCCCCTCCCCTTATTTAGTAGTTGCTGGGCCAGATGTCAGAAAGCTGTGTCTCGTGCAATAGTCCGCACAGGCACTGCATAGCAAACACACCAAGTAACATTGACTTCAGTTACTCGCAACAGTTACTCACCTGATAAAGAACTGCATGCAATAAAGGCACCAAGTACTACATTATTCTAACAGATCCTACTAGCTGTTACCTCAAAAAGATGTGCGTACCCCTCGCTACTTGGAAACGCATCCGTCCATAAACTCTCATCCACCTGAAGAAGCCTGCAACTGACCGAAGGAAAAACAAACACCCCAAAGAGCAGCCCAAGCAGAATGAGCTCTCTGAGGGGATGCCTGGGACTCACATACCATTTGGCCCCGACTAGCACCCAAATCCAATCACCTGGGAAGGGAAGGGGCAAAGCACAAGGAAGTAGGAAGAGAGCAGCAGCAGCAGCTGTGGTGTTTGTTTATTTTTTTTTTTTGTGTGTGTGTGTGTGTGATTTTTCTTTTTATTTTTTAATCAGTTTTAGCTCAAAAGCATGCATAGTGCAGACAAGAGAACTAGGGTGTTTCTAGAAGTAAAAATCCCCATGCTTTTGCTGCAGCTTTCAATATTAAAAGACATTATGACCAAGCAAGTAATTGGAACTCTTCCAACTGGAATTAGCTCAAACTTTTATTTACGTATAAAGAAAAAACTAGGAGTAGAACATCTGCTCCATCTTTTCCTCTTTCACCTTGCCATAGGCAGCTCTGGCTGTGACGTCCCAGATTGCATACTGCGTTTCAGCTTTAACAAATGAAAACCTTTACCCTAACCCTTACCCTTATCCTAACCATTAGCTTACCCTTATTCTTACCCCAAACCTAACCCTAATCCTTACCCTTACCCTAATCCTTACCCTAAACCTAACCCTTTCCCTAAACCTTATCCTCACCCTAAGCCTTACCCTTAGCCTTACCCTAACACTTACCTTTGCCCTAACCCTTACCCTAATCTGAACCCGAACCCTAACCCTAATACCCTCACCCTAACCCTTACCCTAAGCCTAACCACAGTCCCAACCCCTAACCCCTAACCCTTACCCTAACCCTCTAAACCTACCCCTAACCTATCCCTAACCATAACCCTCTAAGCCGAACCCTAAACCACTAACCCTAACAATAACCCCCAACCCCAACCCTCACCCGAAACCCTAACTCTACGCCAAACCTTGCCCCTAACCCTAGTTCCCGAGAACTACATCTCCCGGTATGCTCTGGGCATTCAACATGGCCTCCCGGAAGTCCCAAATCCGAAAACTACATTTCCCGGCATACTCTGGGTACGCAACATGGCCTCCCGGAAGTCCGGAGTCCCGAGAACTACATCTCCCGGCATGCTCTGGGCACACAACATGGCCTCCCAGTGCCGGAAAACTACACCTACCAGCATTCCCCGCACAGCCAGCATGGCCAATCACAGGCCGAGTGCTCGAGAACTGCATTTACCAGCACTCACTGGAACCCTCACCGCCCTTACAAAAAAAGCCTCAAGCCCTAACATCCAAAAAAACCTCGAAACCCCTACAGACCTAACCCAAACTATTTACCACACTAAACCCCTGAAGACCTATGCCTAAAACCCCCAACCCAAAATCTTAGGATGCTCAAAACCCAAACCCAACCCAAAACGTTAGGAATGCTCAAAGCCCTAGCCCAAAAACTTAGGGTGCTCCAAACCCTAACCCCAAAACATTAAGACGCAAAAAACCCTAACCCAAAAACTTAGGGTAATACACCATAAATGTTTGCTCATTGTCTTTTGTATTATAAAAACAAGGAGTTCTGTTTGAGGAGCGGGAGTTGCGAAAGCTCCCTGCTGAAGTAAGGAGCTGCATAATGCTTGCCTAGACACTATGAAAATTCTTTTGCTTAATTTTCTTAAAACCGTTGGGTTTCGTTGGGTTTTCCGTGGTCATCATGGTGGAAAAGTGTAAATTGTGGGTTTTGGAGAACATCAGGTAGGTTTATGAGGACTTTTGGGGCAGATTCATGGTATTTGTTTTTTTTTTCTGTTTTTTTTTTGGGGTGATCCCGTTCTTTTTTGGGGTGTTTTTGATGTGTTTTTGGGTCTCCATTAGGTTTTGTTGGGTTCTTGTTGGTCATCATGTTGGAAAAGTGTAAATTGTGGGTTTTGGAGAATATCAGGTGTTTTTAAGTTTTTTTGGGTGGTGTATCTATGGTTTTGGGGGAATTATTCTGTTTTTTTTAGCGTTTTCTTCTGTTTTTGGGGTGGTCCCGTTCTTTTTTGGGGTGTTTTGGACGTGTTTTGGGTTCTCCGTTGGGTTTCGTTGGGTTTTCCATAGTCATCATGGTGGAAAAGGGTAAATTTGTGGGTTTTGGAGAACATCAGGTAGGTTTAGGCTGGTTTTGGGATTGGATCTGTGCTTTTTGGGGATTTTCTTCCAGTTTATGGGTGATCCCTTTCTTTTTTGGGGTGTTTTTGACGTGTTTTGGTGTCTCCTTTTGGGTTTTCGTTTGGTTCATGTTGGTCATCCTGGTGAAAATTGTAAATTTTTGGGGGGGGAATTTTCTTCCAGTTTTGGGGGTGATCCCGTTCTTTTTTGGGGTGTTTTTGACATGTTTTGGGGTCTCTGTTGGGTTTTGTTGGGTTCTTGTTTTTCATCATGTTGGAAAAGTTTAACTTGCGTGTTTTGGAGAACATCAGGTAGGTTTAGTGTCGTTTTGGGGTGGATCTATTTTTTTGGGGTTTTCTTTCGTTTTGGGGGGTTATCCCATTCTTTTTTGGGGTGTTTTTGACTTGTTTTGGGGTCTCCGTTGGGTTTTAGTTGGATTCTCGTTGGTCGTTAAGGTAAATGGGAGTGGATTGTGGGTTTTGAAGAAGATCAGGTGAGTTTAGGGTGGTTTTGCGGGGAAATTCATAGTTTTTGGTGTTTTTTCTTCTGATTCAGTTATTTTTTGGGGTGTTTTTGATGTGTTTTGGGGTCTCCGTTGGTTTTTGTTGGGTTCTTGTTGTTCATCATGGTGAAAACGGGTAAATTGTGGGTATTGGAGAACATCAGGTAGGTTTAGGGGGACTTTTGGGGTGGATCAACGGCTTTTAGGGTTTTCTTCCAGTTTTGGGGGTGATCCCGCTTTTTTTTGTGGTGTTTTTGACGTGTTTTGGGGTTTCCGTTGTGTTTTGTTGATTTCCTAATGTGTTTTAAGTTTGTTGGGAGTGGACTTTGGGATTTGGAGAACATCAGGTAGGTTTAGTGTGGTTTTGGGGTGGATCTATGTTTTTTTGGGGTTTTCTTTCTTTTTTAGGGGTTATCCTGTTCTTGTTTGGGGTGTTTTTGACTTGTTTTGGGGTCTCCGTTGGGTTTTAGTTGGTCCTTAAGGGAAATGGGAGTGGATTGTGGGTTTTGAAGAAGATCAGGTGAGTTTAGGGTGGTTTTGCGGGGAAATTCATAGTTTTTGGTGTTTTTTCTTCTGATTCAGTTCTTTTTTGGGGTGTTTTTGACGTGTTTTGGGGTTTCCGTTGGGTTTCGTTGAGTTCCTAATGGGTTTTATGGTGGTTGGGAGTGGACATTTGGATTTGGAGAACATCAGGTACGTTTAGAGTGGTTTTGGGATTGGATCCGTGCTTTTTGGGGTTTTCTTTGGTTTTGGGGGTGATCCTGTTCTTGTTTGGGGTGTTTTTGACGTGTTTTGGGTTCTCCGTTGGGTTTCGTTGGGTTTTCCGTGGTCATCATGGTGGAAAAGTGTAAATTGTGGGTTTTGGAGAACTTCAGGTAGATTTAGGGTGTTTTTGTGGTGGATCTATGGTTTTGGGGGATTTTGTTCCAGTTTTGGGGTGATCGAATTCATTTTTGGGGTGTTTCTGACGTGTTTTGGGTTCTTTGTTGGGTTTCGTTGGGTTTTCTGTTGGCATCTTGGTGGAAAAGTGTAAATTGTGGGTTTTGGAGAACTTCAGGTAGGTTTAGGGGGACTTTTGGGGTGGATTCATGGTATTTGGGGTTTTCTTCTGTTTTTTGGGGTGATCCTGTTCTTTTTTGGGGTGTTTTTGACGTGTTTTGGGGTTGTCCGTTGGGTTTTGTTGGGTTCTCGTTGGTCATCATTGTGAAAAAGGGTAAATTGTGGGTTTTGGAGAACATCAGGTAGGCTTAGGGGGACTTTTGGGGTGGATCTATGGCATTTGGGTTTTTCTTCTGTTTTTGGGGGAGATCCTGTTCTTTTTTTTTTTTGTTTTTTTTTTTTTTTTTGACATGTTTTTTGTCTCCATTGGGTTTCGTTGGGTTTTCCATGGTCATCATGGTGGAAAAGGGTAAATTTGTGGGTTTTGGAGAACATCAGGTAGGTTTAGGCTGGTTTTGGGATTGGATCTGTGCTTTTTGGGGATTTTCTTCCAGTTTATGGGTGATCCCTTTCTTTTTTGGGGTGTTTTTGACGTGTTTTGGTGTCTCCTTTTGGGTTTTCGTTTGGTTCATGTTGGTCATCATGGTGAAAATTGTAAATTTTTGGGGGGGGAATTTTCTTCCAGTTTTGGGGGTGATCCCGTTCTTTTTTGGGGTGTTTTTGACATGTTTTGGGGTCTCTGTTGGGTTTTGTTGGGTTCTTGTTTTTCATCATGTTGGAAAAGTTTAACTTGCGTGTTTTGGAGAACATCAGGTAGGTTTAGTGTCGTTTTGGGGTGGATCTATTTTTTTGGGGTTTTCTTTCGTTTTGGGGGGTTATCCCATTCTTTTTTGGGGTGTTTTTGACTTGTTTTGGGGTCTCCGTTGGGTTTTAGTTGGATTCTCGTTGGTCGTTAAGGTAAATGGGAGTGGATTGTGGGTTTTGAAGAAGATCAGGTGAGTTTAGGGTGGTTTTGCGGGGAAATTCATAGTTTTTGGTGTTTTTTCTTCTGATTCAGTTATTTTTTGGGGTGTTTTTGATGTGTTTTGGGGTCTCCGTTGGTTTTTGTTGGGTTCTTGTTGATCATCATGGTGAAAACGGGTAAATTGTGGGTATTGGAGAACATCAGGTAGGTTTAGGGGGACTTTTGGGGTGGATCAACGGCTTTTAGGGTTTTCTTCCAGTTTTGGGGGTGATCCCGCTTTTTTTTTGTGGTGTTTTTGACGTGTTTTGGGGTTTCCGTTGTGTTTTGTTGATTTCCTAATGTGTTTTAAGTTTGTTGGGAGTGGACTTTGGGATTTGGAGAACATCAGGTAGGTTTAGTGTGGTTTTGGGGTGGATCTATGTTTTTTTGGGGTTTTCTTTCTTTTTTAGGGGTTATCCTGTTCTTGTTTGGGGTGTTTTTGACTTGTTTTGGGGTCTCCGTTGGGTTTTAGTTGGTCCTTAAGGGAAATGGGAGTGGATTGTGGGTTTTGAAGAAGATCAGGTGAGTTTAGGGTGGTTTTGCGGGGAAATTCATAGTTTTTGGTGTTTTTTCTTCTGATTCAGTTCTTTTTTGGGGTGTTTTTGACGTGTTTTGGGGTTTCCGTTGGGTTTCGTTGAGTTCCTAATGGGTTTTATGGTGGTTGGGAGTGGACATTTGGATTTGGAGAACATCAGGTACGTTTAGAGTGGTTTTGGGATTGGATCCGTGCTTTTTGGGGTTTTCTTTGGTTTTGGGGGTGATCCTGTTCTTGTTTGGGGTGTTTTTGACGTGTTTTGGGTTCTCCGTTGGGTTTCGTTGGGTTTTCCGTGGTCATCATGGTGGAAAAGTGTAAATTGTGGGTTTTGGAGAACATCAGGTAGGTTTATGAGGACTTTTGGGGCAGATTCATGGTTTTTAGGGTTTTCTTCTGTTTTTTCTAGTGATCCAGTTGGTTTTCGGCGTGTTTTTGACGTGTTTTGTGGTCTCCGTTGGGTTTCGTTGGGTTTTCCGTGGTCATCATGGTGGAAAAGTGTAAATTGTGGGTTTTGGAGAACTTCAGGTAGATTTAGGGTGTTTTTGTGGTGGATCTATGGTTTTGGGGGATTTTGTTCCAGTTTTGGGGTGATCGAATTCATTTTTGGGGTGTTTCTGACGTGTTTTGGGTTCTTTGTTGGGTTTCGTTGGGTTTTCTGTTGGCATCTTGGTGGAAAAGTGTAAATTGTGGGTTTTGGAGAACTTCAGGTAGGTTTAGGGGGACTTTTGGGGTGGATTCATGGTATTTGGGGTTTTCTTCTGTTTTTTGGGGTGATCCTGTTCTTTTTTGGGGTGTTTTTGACGTGTTTTGGGGTTGTCCGTTGGGTTTTGTTGGGTTCTCGTTGGTCATCATTGTGAAAAAGGGTAAATTGTGGGTTTTGGAGAACATCAGGTAGGCTTAGGGGGACTTTTGGGGTGGATCTATGGCATTTGGGTTTTTCTTCTGTTTTTGGGGGAGATCCTGTTCTTTTTTGTTTTTTTTTTTTTTTTTTTGACATGTTTTTTGTCTCCATTGGGTTTCGTTGGGTTTTCCATGGTCATCATGGTGGAAAAGGGTAAATTTGTGGGTTTTGGAGAACATCAGGTAGGTTTAGGCTGGTTTTGGGATTGGATCTGTGCTTTTTGGGGATTTTCTTCCAGTTTATGGGTGATCCCTTTCTTTTTTGGGGTGTTTTTGACATGTTTTGGGGTCTCTGTTGGGTTTTGTTGGGTTCTTGTTTTTCATCATGTTGGAAAAGTTTAACTTGCGTGTTTTGGAGAACATCAGGTAGGTTTAGTGTCGTTTTGGGGTGGATCTATTTTTTGGGGGTTTTCTTTCGTTTTGGGGGGTTATCCCATTCTTTTTTGGGGTGTTTTTGACTTGTTTTGGGGTCTCCGTTGGGTTTTAGTTGGATTCTCGTTGGTCGTTAAGGTAAATGGGAGTGGATTGTGGGTTTTGAAGAAGATCAGGTGAGTTTAGGGTGGTTTTGCGGGGAAATTCATAGTTTTTGGTGTTTTTTCTTCTGATTCAGTTATTTTTTGGGGTGTTTTTGATGTGTTTTGGGGTCTCCGTTGTTTTTTGTTGGGTTCTTGTTGTTCATCATGGTGAAAACGGGTAAATTGTGGGTATTGGAGAACATCAGGTAGGTTTAGGGGGACTTTTGGCGTGGATCAACGGCTTTTAGGGTTTTCTTCCAGTTTTGGGGGTGATCCCGCTTTTTTTTGTGGTGTTTCTGACGTGTTTTGGGGTTTCCGTTGTGTTTTGTTGATTTCCTAATGTGTTTTAAGTTTGTTGGGAGTGGACTTTGGGATTTGGAGAACATCAGGTAGGTTTAGTGCGGTTTTGGGGTGGATCTATGCTTTTTTGGGGTTTTCTTTCTTTTTTAGGGGTTATCCTGTTCTTGTTTGGGGTGTTTTTGACTTGTTTTGGGGTCTCCGTTGGGTTTTAGTTGGTCCTTAAGGGAAATGGGAGTGGATTGTGGGTTTTGAAGAAGATCAGGTGAGTTTAGGGTGGTTTTGCGGGGAAATTCATAGTTTTTGGTGTTTTTTCTTCTGATTCAGTTATTTTTTGGGGTGTTTTTGACGTGTTTTGGGGTTTCCGTTGGGTTTCGTTGAGTTCCTAATGGGTTTTATGGTGGTTGGGAGTGGACATTTGGATTTGGAGAACATCAGGTACGTTTAGAGTGGTTTTGGGATTGGATCCGTGCTTTTTGGGGTTTTCTTTGGTTTTGGGGGTGATCCTGTTCTTGTTTGGGGTGTTTTTGACGTGTTTTGGGTTCTCCGTTGGGTTTCGTTGGGTTTTCCGTGGTCATCATGGTGGAAAAGTGTAAATTGTGGGTTTTGGAGAACATCAGGTAGGTTTATGAGGACTTTTGGGCAGATTCATGGTTTTTAGGGTTTTCTTCTGTTTTTTCTAGTGATCCAGTTGGTTTTCGGCGTGTTTTTGACGTGCTTTGTGGTCTCCGTTGGGTTTCGTTGGGTTTTCCGTGGTCATCATGGTGGAAAAGTGTAAATTGTGGGTTTTGGAGAACTTCAGGTAGATTTAGGGTGTTTTTGTGGTGGATCTATGGTTTTGGGGGATTTTGTTCCAGTTTTGGGGTGATCGAATTCATTTTTGGGGTGTTTCTGACGTGTTTTGGGTTCTTTGTTGGGTTTCGTTGGGTTTTCTGTTGGCATCTTGGTGGAAAAGTGTAAATTGTGGGTTTTGGAGAACTTCAGGTAGGTTTAGGGGGACTTTTGGGGTGGATTCATGGTATTTGGGGTTTTCTTCTGTTTTTTGGGGTGATCCTGTTCTTTTTTGGGGTGTTTTTGACGTGTTTTGGGGTTGTCCGTTGGGTTTTGTTGGGTTCTCGTTGGTCATCATTGTGAAAAAGGGTAAATTGTGGGTTTTGGAGAACATCAGGTAGGCTTAGGGGGACTTTTGGGGTGGATCTATGGCATTTGGGTTTTTCTTCTGTTTTTGGGGGAGATCCTGTTCTTTTTTGTTTTTTTTTTTTTTTTTTTTGACATGTTTTTTGTCTCCATTGGGTTTCGTTGGGTTTTCCATGGTCATCATGGTGGAAAAGGGTAAATTTGTGGGTTTTGGAGAACATCAGGTAGGTTTAGGCTGGTTTTGGGATTGGATCTGTGCTTTTTGGGGATTTTCTTCCAGTTTATGGGTGATCCCTTTCTTTTTGGGGTGTTTTTGACATGTTTTGGGGTCTCTGTTGGGTTTTGTTGGGTTCTTGTTTTTCATCATGTTGGAAAAGTTTAACTTGCGTGTTTTGGAGAACATCAGGTAGGTTTAGTGTTGTTTTGGGGTGGATCTATTTTTTGGGGGTTTTCTTTCGTTTTGGGGGGTTATCCCATTCTTTTTTGGGGTGTTTTTGACTTGTTTTGGGGTCTCCGTTGGGTTTTAGTTGGATTCTCGTTGGTCGTTAAGGTAAATGGGAGTGGATTGTGGGTTTTGAAGAAGATCAGGTGAGTTTAGGGTGGTTTTGCGGGAAATTCATAGTTTTTGGTGTTTTTTCTTCTGATTCAGTTATTTTTTGGGGTGTTTTTGATGTGTTTTGGGGTCTCCGTTGGTCTTTGTTGGGTTCTTGTTGTTCATCATGGTGAAAACGGGTAAATTGTGGGTATTGGAGAACATCAGGTAGGTTTAGGGGGACTTTTGGCGTGGATCAACGGCTTTTAGGGTTTTCTTCCAGTTTTGGGGGTGATCCCGCTTTTTTTTGTGGTGTTTCTGACGTGTTTTGGGGTTTCCGTTGTGTTTTGTTGATTTCCTAATGTGTTTTAAGTTTGTTGGGAGTGGACTTTGGGATTTGGAGAACATCAGGTAGGTTTAGTGCGGTTTTGGGGTGGATCTATGCTTTTTTGGGGTTTTCTTTCTTTTTTAGGGGTTATCCTGTTCTTGTTTGGGGTGTTTTTGACTTGTTTTGGGGTCTCCGTTGGGTTTTAGTTGGTCCTTAAGGGAAATGGGAGTGGATTGTGGGTTTTGAAGAAGATCAGGTGAGTTTAGGGTGGTTTTGCGGGGAAATTCATAGTTTTTGGTGTTTTTTCTTCTGATTCAGTTATTTTTTGGGGTGTTTTTGACGTGTTTTGGGGTTTCCGTTGGGTTTCGTTGAGTTCCTAATGGGTTTTATGGTGGTTGGGAGTGGACATTTGGATTTGGAGAACATCAGGTACGTTTAGAGTGGTTTTGGGATTGGATCCGTGCTTTTTGGGGTTTTCTTTGGTTTTGGGGGTGATCCTGTTCTTGTTTGGGGTGTTTTTGACATGTTTTGGGTTCTCCGTTGGGTTTCGTTGGGTTTTCCGTGGTCATCATGGTGGAAATGTGTAAATTGTGGGTTTTGGAGAACATCAGGTAGGTTTATGAGGACTTTTGGGGCAGATTCATGGTTTTTAGGGTTTTCTTCTGTTTTTTCTAGTGATCCAGTTGGTTTTCGGCGTGTTTTTGACGTGTTTTGTGGTCTCCGTTGGGTTTCGTTGGGTTTTCCGTGGTCATCATGGTGGAAAAGTGTAAATTGTGGGTTTTGGAGAACTTCAGGTAGATTTAGGGTGTTTTTGTGGTGGATCTATGGTTTTGGGGGATTTTGTTCCAGTTTTGGGGTGATCGAATTCATTTTTGGGGTGTTTCTGACGTGTTTTGGGTTCTTTGTTGGGTTTCGTTGGGTTTTCTGTTGGCATCTTGGTGGAAAAGTGTAAATTGTGGGTTTTGGAGAACTTCAGGTAGGTTTAGGGGGACTTTTGGGGTGGATTCATGGTATTTGGGGTTTTCTTCTGTTTTTTGGGGTGATCCTGTTCTTTTTTGGGGTGTTTTTGACGTGTTTTGGGGTTGTCCGTTGGGTTTTGTTGGGTTCTCGTTGGTCATCATTGTGAAAAAGGGTAAATTGTGGGTTTTGGAGAACATCAGGTAGGCTTAGGGGGACTTTTGGGGTGGATCTATGGCATTTGGGTTTTTCTTCTGGTTTTTGGGGGAGATCCTGTTCTTTTTTGTTTTTTTTTTTTTTTTTTTTTTGACATGTTTTTTGTCTCCATTGGGTTTCGTTGGGTTTTCCATGGTCATCATGGTGGAAAAGGGTAAATTTGTGGGTTTTGGAGAACATCAGGTAGGTTTAGGCTGGTTTTGGGATTGGATCTGTGCTTTTTGGGGATTTTCTTCCAGTTTATGGGTGATCCCTTTCTTTTTTGGGGTGTTTTTGACATGTTTTGGGGTCTCTGTTGGGTTTTGTTGGGTTCTTGTTTTTCATCATGTTGGAAAAGTTTAACTTGCGTGTTTTGGAGAACATCAGGTAGGTTTAGTGTCGTTTTGGGGTGGATCTATTTTTTGGGGGTTTTCTTTCGTTTTGGGGGGTTATCCCATTCTTTTTTGGGGTGTTTTTGACTTGTTTTGGGGTCTCCGTTGGGTTTTAGTTGGATTCTCGTTGGTCGTTAAGGTAAATGGGAGTGGATTGTGGGTTTTGAAGAAGATCAGGTGAGTTTAGGGTGGTTTTGCGGGGAAATTCATAGTTTTTGGTGTTTTTTCTTCTGATTCAGTTATTTTTTGGGGTGTTTTTGATGTGTTTTGGGGTCTCCGTTGGTTTTTGTTGGGTTCTTGTTGTTCATCATGGTGAAAACGGGTAAATTGTGGGTATTGGAGAACATCAGGTAGGTTTAGGGGGACTTTTGGCGTGGATCAACGGCTTTTAGGGTTTTCTTCCAGTTTTGGGGGTGATCCCGCTTTTTTTTGTGGTGTTTCTGACGTGTTTTGGGGTTTCCGTTGTGTTTTGTTGATTTCCTAATGTGTTTTAAGTTTGTTGGGAGTGGACTTTGGGATTTGGAGAACATCAGGTAGGTTTAGTGTGGTTTTGGGGTGGATCTATGCTTTTTTGGGGTTTTCTTTCTTTTTTAGGGGTTATCCTGTTCTTGTTTGGGGTGTTTTTGACTTGTTTTGGGGTCTCCGTTGGGTTTTAGTTGGTCCTTAAGGGAAATGGGAGTGGATTGTGGGTTTTGAAGAAGATCGGGTGAGTTTAGGGTGGTTTTGCGGGGAAATTCATAGTTTTTGGTGTTTTTTCTTCTGATTCAGTTATTTTTTGGGGTGTTTTTGACGTGTTTTGGGGTTTCCGTTGGGTTTCGTTGAGTTCCTAATGGGTTTTATGGTGGTTGGGAGTGGACATTTGGATTTGGAGAACATCAGGTACGTTTAGAGTGGTTTTGGGATTGGATCCGTGCTTTTTGGGGTTTTCTTTGGTTTTGGGGGTGATCCTGTTCTTGTTTGGGGTGTTTTTGACGTGTTTTGGGTTCTCCGTTGGGTTTCGTTGGGTTTTCCGTGGTCATCATGGTGGAAATGTGTAAATTGTGGGTTTTGGAGAACATCAGGTAGGTTTATGAGGACTTTTGGGGCAGATTCATGGTTTTTAGGGTTTTCTTCTGTTTTTTCTAGTGATCCAGTTGGTTTTCGGCGTGTTTTTGACGTGTTTTGTGGTCTCCGTTGGGTTTCGTTGGGTTTTCCGTGGTCATCATGGTGGAAAAGTGTAAATTGTGGGTTTTGGAGAACTTCAGGTAGATTTAGGGTGTTTTTGTGGTGGATCTATGGTTTTGGGGGATTTTGTTCCAGTTTTGGGGTGATCGAATTCATTTTTGGGGTGTTTCTGACGTGTTTTGGGTTCTTTGTTGGGTTTCGTTGGGTTTTCTGTTGGCATCTTGGTGGAAAAGTGTAAATTGTGGGTTTTGGAGAACTTCAGGTAGGTTTAGGGGGACTTTTGGGGTGGATTCATGGTATTTGGGGTTTTCTTCTGTTTTTTGGGGTGATCCTGTTCTTTTTTGGGGTGTTTTTGACGTGTTTTGGGGTTGTCCGTTGGGTTTTGTTGGGTTCTCGTTGGTCATCATTGTGAAAAAGGGTAAATTGTGGGTTTTGGAGAACATCAGGTAGGCTTAGGGGGACTTTTGGGGTGGATCTATGGCATTTGGGTTTTTCTTCTGTTTTTGGGGGAGATCCTGTTCTTTTTTGTTTTTTTTTTTTTTTTTTTGACATGTTTTTTGTCTCCATTGGGTTTCATTGGGTTTTCCATGGTCATCATGGTGGAAAAGGGTAAATTTGTGGGTTTTGGAGAACATCAGGTAGGTTTAGGCTGGTTTTGGGATTGGATCTGTGCTTTTTGGGGATTTTCTTCCAGTTTATGGGTGATCCCTTTCTTTTTTGGGGTGTTTTTGACATGTTTTGGGGTCTCTGTTGGGTTTTGTTGGGTTCTTGTTTTTCATCATGTTGGAAAAGTTTAACTTGCGTGTTTTGGAGAACATCAGGTAGGTTTAGTGTCGTTTTGGGGTGGATCTATTTTTTGGGGGTTTTCTTTCGTTTTGGGGGGTTATCCCATTCTTTTTTGGGGTGTTTTTGACTTGTTTTGGGGTCTCCGTTGGGTTTTAGTTGGATTCTCGTTGGTCGTTAAGGTAAATGGGAGTGGATTGTGGGTTTTGAAGAAGATCAGGTGAGTTTAGGGTGGTTTTGCGGGGAAATTCATAGTTTTTGGTGTTTTTTCTTCTGATTCAGTTATTTTTTGGGGTGTTTTTGATGTGTTTTGGGGTCTCCGTTGGTTTTTGTTGGGTTCTTGTTGTTCATCATGGTGAAAACGGGTAAATTGTGGGTATTGGAGAACATCAGGTAGGTTTAGGGGGACTTTTGGCGTGGATCAACGGCTTTTAGGGTTTTCTTCCAGTTTTGGGGGTGATCCCGCTTTTTTTTGTGGTGTTTCTGACGTGTTTTGGGGTTTCCGTTGTGTTTTGTTGATTTCCTAATGTGTTTTAAGTTTGTTGGGAGTGGACTTTGGGATTTGGAGAACATCAGGTAGGTTTAGTGTGGTTTTGGGGTGGATCTATGCTTTTTTGGGGTTTTCTTTCTTTTTTAGGGGTTATCCTGTTCTTGTTTGGGGTGTTTTTGACTTGTTTTGGGGTCTCCGTTGGGTTTTAGTTGGTCCTTAAGGGAAATGGGAGTGGATTGTGGGTTTTGAAGAAGATCAGGTGAGTTTAGGGTGGTTTTGCGGGGAAATTCATAGTTTTTGGTGTTTTTTCTTCTGATTCAGTTCTTTTTTGGGGTGTTTTTGACGTGTTTTGGGGTTTCCGTTGGGTTTCGTTGAGTTCCTAATGGGTTTTATGGTGGTTGGGAGTGGACATTTGGATTTGGAGAACATCAGGTACGTTTAGAGTGGTTTTGGGATTGGATCCGTGCTTTTTGGGGTTTTCTTTGGTTTTGGGGGTGATCCTGTTCTTGTTTGGGGTGTTTTTGACGTGTTTTGGGTTCTCCGTTGGGTTTCGTTGGGTTTTCCGTGGTCATCATGGTGGAAATGTGTAAATTGTGGGTTTTGGAGAACATCAGGTAGGTTTATGAGGACTTTTGGGGCAGATTCATGGTTTTTAGGGTTTTCTTCTGTTTTTTCTAGTGATCCAGTTGGTTTTCGGCGTGTTTTTGACGTGCTTTGTGGTCTCCGTTGGGTTTCGTTGGGTTTTCCGTGGTCATCATGGTGGAAAAGTGTAAATTGTGGGTTTTGGAGAACTTCAGGTAGATTTAGGGTGTTTTTGTGGTGGATCTATGGTTTTGGGGGATTTTGTTCCAGTTTTGGGGTGATCGAATTCATTTTTGGGGTGTTTCTGACGTGTTTTGGGTTCTTTGTTGGGTTTCGTTGGGTTTTCTGTTGGCATCTTGGTGGAAAAGTGTAAATTGTGGGTTTTGGAGAACTTCAGGTAGGTTTAGGGGGACTTTTGGGGTGGATTCATGGTATTTGGGGTTTTCTTCTGTTTTTTGGGGTGATCCTGTTCTTTTTTGGGGTGTTTTTGACGTGTTTTGGGGTTGTCCGTTGGGTTTTGTTGGGTTCTCGTTGGTCATCATTGTGAAAAAGGGTAAATTGTGGGTTTTGGAGAACATCAGGTAGGCTTAGGGGGACTTTTGGGGTGGATCTATGGCATTTGGGTTTTTCTTCTGTTTTTGGGGGAGATCCTGTTCTTTTTTGTTTTTTTTTTTTTTTTTTGACATGTTTTTTGTCTCCATTGGGTTTCATTGGGTTTTCCATGGTCATCATGGTGGAAAAGGGTAAATTTGTGGGTTTTGGAGAACATCAGGTAGGTTTAGGCTGGTTTTGGGATTGGATCTGTACTTTTTGGGGATTTTCTTCCAGTTTATGGGTGATCCCTTTCTTTTTTGGGGTGTTTTTGACATGTTTTGGGGTCTCTGTTGGGTTTTGTTGGGTTCTTGTTTTTCATCATGTTGGAAAAGTTTAACTTGCGTGTTTTGGAGAACATCAGGTAGGTTTAGTGTCGTTTTGGGGTGGATCTATTTTTTGGGGGTTTTCTTTCGTTTTGGGGGGTTATCCCATTCTTTTTTGGGGTGTTTTTGACTTGTTTTGGGGTCTCCGTTGGGTTTTAGTTGGATTCTCGTTGGTCGTTAAGGTAAATGGGAGTGGATTGTGGGTTTTGAAGAAGATCAGGTGAGTTTAGGGTGGTTTTGCGGGGAAATTCATAGTTTTTGGTGTTTTTTCTTCTGATTCAGTTATTTTTTGGGGTGTTTTTGATGTGTTTTGGGGTCTCCGTTGGTTTTTGTTGGGTTCTTGTTGTTCATCATGGTGAAAACGGGTAAATTGTGGGTATTGGAGAACATCAGGTAGGTTTAGGGGGACTTTTGGCGTGGATCAACGGCTTTTAGGGTTTTCTTCCAGTTTTGGGGGTGATCCCGCTTTTTTTTGTGGTGTTTCTGACGTGTTTTGGGGTTTCCGTTGTGTTTTGTTGATTTCCTAATGTGTTTTAAGTTTGTTGGGAGTGGACTTTGGGATTTGGAGAACATCAGGTAGGTTTAGTGTGGTTTTGGGGTGGATCTATGCTTTTTTGGGGTTTTCTTTCTTTTTTAGGGGTTATCCTGTTCTTGTTTGGGGTGTTTTTGACTTGTTTTGGGGTCTCCGTTGGGTTTTAGTTGGTCCTTAAGGGAAATGGGAGTGGATTGTGGGTTTTGAAGAAGATCAGGTGAGTTTAGGGTGGTTTTGCGGGGAAATTCATAGTTTTTGGTGTTTTTTCTTCTGATTCAGTTATTTTTTGGGGTGTTTTTGACGTGTTTTGGGGTTTCCGTTGGGTTTCGTTGAGTTCCTAATGGGTTTTATGGTGGTTGGGAGTGGACATTTGGATTTGGAGAACATCAGGTACGTTTAGAGTGGTTTTGGGATTGGATCCGTGCTTTTTGGGGTTTTCTTTGGTTTTGGGGGTGATCCTGTTCTTGTTTGGGGTGTTTTTGACGTGTTTTGGGTTCTCCGTTGGGTTTCGTTGGGTTTTCCGTGGTCATCATGGTGGAAATGTGTAAATTGTGGGTTTTGGAGAACATCAGGTAGGTTTATGAGGACTTTTGGGGCAGATTCATGGTTTTTAGGTTTTTTTTCTGTTTTTTTCTAGTGATCCAGTTGGTTTTCGGCGTGTTTTTGACGTGCTTTGTGGTCTCCGTTGGGTTTCGTTGGGTTTTCCGTGGTCATCATGGTGGAAAAGTGTAAATTGTGGGTTTTGGAGAACTTCAGGTAGATTTAGGGTGTTTTTGTGGTGGATCTATGGTTTTGGGGGATTTTGTTCCAGTTTTGGGGTGATCGAATTCATTTTTGGGGTGTTTCTGACGTGTTTTGGGTTCTTTGTTGGGTTTCGTTGGGTTTTCTGTTGGCATCTTGGTGGAAAAGTGTAAATTGTGGGTTTTGGAGAACTTCAGGTAGGTTTAGGGGGACTTTTGGGGTGGATTCATGGTATTTGGGGTTTTCTTCTGTTTTTTGGGGTGATCCTGTTCTTTTTTGGGGTGTTTTTGACGTGTTTTGGGGTTGTCCGTTGGGTTTTGTTGGGTTCTCGTTGGTCATCATTGTGAAAAAGGGTAAATTGTGGGTTTTGGAGAACATCAGGTAGGCTTAGGGGGACTTTTGGGGTGGATCTATGGCATTTGGGTTTTTCTTCTGTTTTTGGGGGAGATCCTGTTCTTTTTTGTTTTTTTTTTTTTTTGACATGTTTTTTGTCTCCATTGGGTTTCGTTGGGTTTTCCATGGTCATCATGGTGGAAAAGGGTAAATTTGTGGGTTTTGGAGAACATCAGGTAGGTTTAGGCTGGTTTTGGGATTGGATCTGTGCTTTTTGGGGATTTTCTTCCAGTTTATGGGTGATCCCTTTCTTTTTTGGGGTGTTTTTGACATGTTTTGGGGTCTCTGTTGGGTTTTGTTGGGTTCTTGTTTTTCATCATGTTGGAAAAGTTTAACTTGCGTGTTTTGGAGAACATCAGGTAGGTTTAGTGTCGTTTTGGGGTGGATCTATTTTTTGGGGGTTTTCTTTCGTTTTGGGGGGTTATCCCATTCTTTTTTGGGGTGTTTTTGACTTGTTTTGGGGTCTCCGTTGGGTTTTAGTTGGATTCTCGTTGGTCGTTAAGGTAAATGGGAGTGGATTGTGGGTTTTGAAGAAGATCAGGTGAGTTTAGGGTGGTTTTGCGGGGAAATTCATAGTTTTTGGTGTTTTTTCTTCTGATTCAGTTATTTTTTGGGGTGTTTTTGATGTGTTTTGGGGTCTCCGTTGTTTTTTGTTGGGT
The DNA here is from genome assembly GCF_965140915.1 of Aythya marila. Lineage (NCBI taxonomy): Eukaryota > Metazoa > Chordata > Aves > Anseriformes > Anatidae > Aythya > Aythya marila. Next base: position 6,338 of record NW_028136629.1, on the reverse strand, counting down.
TCTTGTTGTTCATCATGGTGAAAACGGGTAAATTGTGGGTATTGGAGAACATCAGGTAGGTTTAGGGGGACTTTTGGCGTGGATCAACGGCTTTTAGGGTTTTCTTCCAGTTTTGGGGGTGATCCCGCTTTTTTTTGTGGTGTTTCTGACGTGTTTTGGGGTTTCCGTTGTGTTTTGTTGATTTCCTAATGTGTTTTAAGTTTGTTGGGAGTGGACTTTGGGATTTGGAGAACATCAGGTAGGTTTAGTGTGGTTTTGGGGTGGATCTATGCTTTTTTGGGGTTTTCTTTCTTTTTTAGGGGTTATCCTGTTCTTGTTTGGGGTGTTTTTGACTTGTTTTGGGGTCTCCGTTGGGTTTTAGTTGGTCCTTAAGGGAAATGGGAGTGGATTGTGGGTTTTGAAGAAGATCAGGTGAGTTTAGGGTGGTTTTGTGGGGAAATTCATAGTTTTTGGTGTTTTTTCTTCTGATTCAGTTCTTTTTTGGGGTGTTTTTGACGTGTTTTGGGGTTTCCGTTGGGTTTCGTTGAGTTCCTAATGGGTTTTATGGTGGTTGGGAGTGGACATTTGGATTTGGAGAACATCAGGTACGTTTAGAGTGGTTTTGGGATTGGATCCGTGCTTTTTGGGGTTTTCTTTGGTTTTGGGGGTGATCCTGTTCTTGTTTGGGGTGTTTTTGACGTGTTTTGGGTTCTCCGTTGGGTTTCGTTGGGTTTTCCGTGGTCATCATGGTGGAAATGTGTAAATTGTGGGTTTTGGAGAACATCAGGTAGGTTTATGAGGACTTTTGGGGCAGATTCATGGTTTTTAGGGTTTTCTTCTGTTTTTTCTAGTGATCCAGTTGGTTTTCGGCGTGTTTTTGACGTGCTTTGTGGTCTCCGTTGGGTTTCGTTGGGTTTTCCGTGGTCATCATGGTGGAAAAGTGTAAATTGTGGGTTTTGGAGAACTTCAGGTAGATTTAGGGTGTTTTTGTGGTGGATCTATGGTTTTGGGGGATTTTGTTCCAGTTTTGGGGTGATCGAATTCATTTTTGGGGTGTTTCTGACGTGTTTTGGGTTCTTTGTTGGGTTTCGTTGGGTTTTCTGTTGGCATCTTGGTGGAAAAGTGTAAATTGTGGGTTTTGGAGAACTTCAGGTAGGTTTAGGGGGACTTTTGGGGTGGATTCATGGTATTTGGGGTTTTCTTCTGTTTTTTTGGGGTGATCCTGTTCTTTTTTGGGGTGTTTTTGACGTGTTTTGGGGTTGTCCGTTGGGTTTTGTTGGGTTCTCGTTGGTCATCATTGTGAAAAAGGGTAAATTGTGGGTTTTGGAGAACATCAGATAGGCTTAGGGGGACTTTTGGGGTGGATCTATGGCATTTGGGTTTTTCTTCTGTTTTTGGGGGAGATCCTGTTCTTTTTTGTTTTTTTTTTTTTTTGACATGTTTTTTGTCTCCATTGGGTTTCGTTGGGTTTTCCATGGTCATCATGGTGGAAAAGGGTAAATTTGTGGGTTTTGGAGAACATCAGGTAGGTTTAGGCTGGTTTTGGGATTGGATCTGTGCTTTTTGGGGATTTTCTTCCAGTTTATGGGTGATCCCTTTCTTTTTTGGGGTGTTTTTGACATGTTTTGGGGTCTCTGTTGGGTTTTGTTGGGTTCTTGTTTTTCATCATGTTGGAAAAGTTTAACTTGCGTGTTTTGGAGAACATCAGGTAGGTTTAGTGTCGTTTTGGGGTGGATCTATTTTTTGGGGGTTTTCTTTCGTTTTGGGGGGTTATCCCATTCTTTTTTGGGGTGTTTTTGACTTGTTTTGGGGTCTCCGTTGGGTTTTAGTTGGATTCTCGTTGGTCGTTAAGGTAAATGGGAGTGGATTGTGGGTTTTGAAGAAGATCAGGTGAGTTTAGGGTGGTTTTGCGGGGAAATTCATAGTTTTTGGTGTTTTTTCTTCTGATTCAGTTATTTTTTGGGGTGTTTTTGATGTGTTTTGGGGTCTCCGTTGGTTTTTGTTGGGTTCTTGTTGTTCATCATGGTGAAAACGGGTAAATTGTGGGTATTGGAGAACATCAGGTAGGTTTAGGGGGACTTTTGGCGTGGATCAACGGCTTTTAGGGTTTTCTTCCAGTTTTGGGGGTGATCCCGCTTTTTTTTGTGGTGTTTCTGACGTGTTTTGGGGTTTCCGTTGTGTTTTGTTGATTTCCTAATGTGTTTTAAGTTTGTTGGGAGTGGACTTTGGGATTTGGAGAACATCAGGTAGGTTTAGTGTGGTTTTGGGGTGGATCTATGCTTTTTTGGGGTTTTCTTTCTTTTTTAGGGGTTATCCTGTTCTTGTTTGGGGTGTTTTTGACTTGTTTTGGGGTCTCCGTTGGGTTTTAGTTGGTCCTTAAGGGAAATGGGAGTGGATTGTGGGTTTTGAAGAAGATCAGGTGAGTTTAGGGTGGTTTTGCGGGGAAATTCATAGTTTTTGGTGTTTTTTCTTCTGATTCAGTTATTTTTTGGGGTGTTTTTGACGTGTTTTGGGGTTTCCGTTGGGTTTCGTTGAGTTCCTAATGGGTTTTATGGTGGTTGGGAGTGGACATTTGGATTTGGAGAACATCAGGTACGTTTAGAGTGGTTTTGGGATTGGATCCGTGCTTTTTGGGGTTTTCTTTGGTTTTGGGGGTGATCCTGTTCTTGTTTGGGGTGTTTTTGACGTGTTTTGGGTTCTCCGTTGGGTTTCGTTGGGTTTTCCGTGGTCATCATGGTGGAAATGTGTAAATTGTGGGTTTTGGAGAACATCAGGTAGGTTTATGAGGACTTTTGGGGCAGATTCATGGTTTTTAGGGTTTTCTTCTGTTTTTTTCTAGTGATCCAGTTGGTTTTCGGCGTGTTTTTGACGTGCTTTGTGGTCTCCGTTGGGTTTCGTTGGGTTTTCCGTGGTCATCATGGTGGAAAAGTGTAAATTGTGGGTTTTGGAGAACTTCAGGTAGATTTAGGGTGTTTTTGTGGTGGATCTATGGTTTTGGGGGATTTTGTTCCAGTTTTGGGGTGATCGAATTCATTTTTGGGGTGTTTCTGACGTGTTTTGGGTTCTTTGTTGGGTTTCGTTGGGTTTTCTGTTGGCATCTTGGTGGAAAAGTGTAAATTGTGGGTTTTGGAGAACTTCAGGTAGGTTTAGGGGGACTTTTGGGGTGGATTCATGGTATTTGGGGTTTTCTTCTGTTTTTTTGGGGTGATCCTGTTCTTTTTTGGGGTGTTTTTGACGTGTTTTGGGGTTGTCCGTTGGGTTTTGTTGGGTTCTCGTTGGTCATCATTGTGAAAAAGGGTAAATTGTGGGTTTTGGAGAACATCAGATAGGCTTAGGGGGACTTTTGGGGTGGATCTATGGCATTTGGGTTTTTCTTCTGTTTTTGGGGGAGATCCTGTTCTTTTTTGTTTTTTTTTTTTTTGACATGTTTTTTGTCTCCATTGGGTTTCGTTGGGTTTTCCATGGTCATCATGGTGGAAAAGGGTAAATTTGTGGGTTTTGGAGAACATCAGGTAGGTTTAGGCTGGTTTTGGGATTGGATCTGTGCTTTTTGGGGATTTTCTTCCAGTTTATGGGTGATCCCTTTCTTTTTTGGGGTGTTTTTGACATGTTTTGGGGTCTCTGTTGGGTTTTGTTGGGTTCTTGTTTTTCATCATGTTGGAAAAGTTTAACTTGCGTGTTTTGGAGAACATCAGGTAGGTTTAGTGTCGTTTTGGGGTGGATCTATTTTTTGGGGGTTTTCTTTCGTTTTGGGGGGTTATCCCATTCTTTTTTGGGGTGTTTTTGACTTGTTTTGGGGTCTCCGTTGGGTTTTAGTTGGATTCTCGTTGGTCGTTAAGGTAAATGGGAGTGGATTGTGGGTTTTGAAGAAGATCAGGTGAGTTTAGGGTGGTTTTGCGGGGAAATTCATAGTTTTTGGTGTTTTTTCTTCTGATTCAGTTATTTTTTGGGGTGTTTTTGATGTGTTTTGGGGTCTCCGTTGGTTTTTGTTGGGTTCTTGTTGTTCATCATGGTGAAAACGGGTAAATTGTGGGTATTGGAGAACATCAGGTAGGTTTAGGGGGACTTTTGGCGTGGATCAACGGCTTTTAGGGTTTTCTTCCAGTTTTGGGGGTGATCCCGCTTTTTTTTGTGGTGTTTCTGACGTGTTTTGGGGTTTCCGTTGTGTTTTGTTGATTTCCTAATGTGTTTTAAGTTTGTTGGGAGTGGACTTTGGGATTTGGAGAACATCAGGTAGGTTTAGTGTGGTTTTGGGGTGGATCTATGCTTTTTTGGGTTTTCTTTCTTTTTTAGGGGTTATCCTGTTCTTGTTTGGGGTGTTTTTGACTTGTTTTGGGGTCTCCGTTGGGTTTTAGTTGGTCCTTAAGGGAAATGGGAGTGGATTGTGGGTTTTGAAGAAGATCAGGTGAGTTTAGGGTGGTTTTGCGGGGAAATTCATAGTTTTTGGTGTTTTTTCTTCTGATTCAGTTCTTTTTTGGGGTGTTTTTGACGTGTTTTGGGGTTTCCGTTGGGTTTCGTTGAGTTCCTAATGGGTTTTATGGTGGTTGGGAGTGGACATTTGGATTTGGAGAACATCAGGTACGTTTAGAGTGGTTTTGGGATTGGATCCGTGCTTTTTGGGGTTTTCTTTGGTTTTGGGGGTGATCCTGTTCTTGTTTGGGGTGTTTTTGACGTGTTTTGGGTTCTCCGTTGGGTTTCGTTGGGTTTTCCGTGGTCATCATGGTGGAAATGTGTAAATTGTGGGTTTTGGAGAACATCAGGTAGGTTTATGAGGACTTTTGGGCAGATTCATGGTTTTTAGGGTTTTTTTCTGTTTTTTTCTAGTGATCCAGTTGGTTTTCGGCGTGTTTTTGACGTGCTTTGTGGTCTCCGTTGGGTTTCGTTGGGTTTTCCGTGGTCATCATGGTGGAAAAGTGTAAATTGTGGGTTTTGGAGAACTTCAGGTAGATTTAGGGTGTTTTTGTGGTGGATCTATGGTTTTGGGGGATTTTGTTCCAGTTTTGGGGTGATCGAATTCATTTTTGGGGTGTTTCTGACGTGTTTTGGGTTCTTTGTTGGGTTTCGTTGGGTTTTCTGTTGGCATCTTGGTGGAAAAGTGTAAATTGTGGGTTTTGGAGAACTTCAGGTAGGTTTAGGGGGACTTTTGGGGTGGATTCATGGTATTTGGGGTTTTCTTCTGTTTTTTGGGGTGATCCTGTTCTTTTTTGGGGTGTTTTTGACGTGTTTTGGGGTTGTCCGTTGGGTTTTGTTGGGTTCTCGTTGGTCATCATTGTGAAAAAGGGTAAATTGTGGGTTTTGGAGAACATCAGGTAGGCTTAGGGGGACTTTTGGGGTGGATCTATGGCATTTGGGTTTTTCTTCTGTTTTTGGGGGAGATCCTGTTCTTTTTTGTTTTTTTTTTTTTGACATGTTTTTTGTCTCCATTGGGTTTCGTTGGGTTTTCCATGGTCATCATGGTGGAAAAGGGTAAATTTGTGGGTTTTGGAGAACATCAGGTAGGTTTAGGCTGGTTTTGGGATTGGATCTGTGCTTTTTGGGGATTTTCTTCCAGTTTATGGGTGATCCCTTTCTTTTTTGGGGTGTTTTTGACATGTTTTGGGGTCTCTGTTGGGTTTTGTTGGGTTCTTGTTTTTCATCATGTTGGAAAAGTTTAACTTGCGTGTTTTGGAGAACATCAGGTAGGTTTAGTGTCGTTTTGGGGTGGATCTATTTTTTGGGGGTTTTCTTTCGTTTTGGGGGGTTATCCCATTCTTTTTTGGGGTGTTTTTGACTTGTTTTTGGGGTCTCCGTTGGGTTTTAGTTGGATTCTCGTTGGTCGTTAAGGTAAATGGGAGTGGATTGTGGGTTTTGAAGAAGATCAGGTGAGTTTAGGGTGGTTTTGCGGGGAAATTCATAGTTTTTGGTGTTTTTTCTTCTGATTCAGTTATTTTTTGGGGTGTTTTTGATGTGTTTTGGGGTCTCCGTTGGTTTTTGTTGGGTTCTTGTTGTTCATCATGGTGAAAACGGGTAAATTGTGGGTATTGGAGAACATCAGGTAGGTTTAGGGGGACTTTTGGCGTGGATCAACGGCTTTTAGGGTTTTCTTCCAGTTTTGGGGGTGATCCCGCTTTTTTTGTGGTGTTTCTGACGTGTTTTGGGGTTTCCGTTGTGTTTTGTTGATTTCCTAATGTGTTTTAAGTTTGTTGGGAGTGGACTTTGGGATTTGGAGAACATCAGGTAGGTTTAGTGTGGTTTTGGGGTGGATCTATGCTTTTTTGGGGTTTTCTTTCTTTTTTAGGGGTTATCCTGTTCTTGTTTGGGGTGTTTTTGACTTGTTTTGGGGTCTCCGTTGGGTTTTAGTTGGTCCTTAAGGGGAAATG